>NC_084468.1:115733257-116036287 GCF_027409185.1 Cynocephalus volans | reverse complement strand
ACCTTTTGGGTTGAATAAATTTTGGGATTTTTGAGGCTCCTGAATCTGAAGATCTGTATCTCTCCCTACACCTGGGAAGTTTTCTGCTATTATTTCATTGAATATGTTTTCAATGCCATTTCCTTTTTCTTCCTCTTATGGAATATCCATGATTCGGATATTTGAGTGCTTACGGTTATCTGTTATCTCTCTTGGATTTTCTTCAATTTTTAAAATTCTTGTTTCTATTTTTTCTCCATCTGTGTTATTTCAAACTGGCCATCTTCAAGGTCAGAAAATTCTCCAGTTTGCTTGTTTTAGCCTGCTGGTTAAGCTCTATATTGTGTTTTTTATTTCATTGCATGAATCCTTCAAGTTCACAAGCTCTGCTACATTCTTTTTCAAGGCACTGATTTCTTCATACATTCATTTTTTCAGTTCCTGTATACTTTTTCTCATTTTGTTTGTTGTCTAATTGAGTCTTTTTGTATCTCATTTAGTTTCCTTAGAATTGCTGCTCAAAATTCCTTGTCAGTCATTTTGAGGACTTCCTGTTCTATATGATCTAGAACTTAGAGTTATATTCCTTTGGCAGCATTGTATATTCTTGGTTTTTCATATTTCTAGTACCTCTCTGTCGGTGTTTAGTCATTGTGGCAGAGGTTTTCACTGTCTAGTCATTCCACCCTGGTGTCTGCAGTGGTAACAGGGAGTTTTGCTGACACTCAGCTGCCTATTGCTGCCTTAGGGACTTTGGATTGGTGGTTTGGGCCTCTCAGGGTGGAAACTTGCCTAGCCTGGATCCCATGAAGCTAGGGGATATCACTTTAAAGTACAATAAAACTGATGTGATATTTCAATAGCGGATGTAACTTTTTAATGAAATACAGGTATACCTCATTTTGTTGTACTTCACTTTATTGTGCTTTGCACATATTGTGTTTTTTACAAATTGAATGTGTGGCAACCCTACACGGAGCTAGTCTATCAGCACTATTTTTCCAACAGCATGTGCCCACTTTGTGTCTCTGTGACACATTTTGTTAATTCTTGCAATATTTCAAAACTTTCCATTATTATTATAATATATGTTATGGTGATCTGTGATCAGTGATCTTTGATGTTACTATCATAATTGTTTTGGGGCATCAGGAGCCATGCTCATGTAAGACAGCAAATTTATTTGATAAGTGTTGTGTGTGTTCTGACTGCTCCACTGACCAGCTGTTCCCCCATTTCTCTCCCTCTTTTCAGTCCTCCCTTACCTCTGAGACACATCAGTTTTGAAATTAGGTGAACTGATACCCCTACAATGGCCTCCATGTGTTCAAGTGAAAGGAAGAGTCATACATCTCTCACTTCAAACCAAAAGCTAGGAATGATTAAGCTCTGTATGTCAAAAGCTGAGACAGGCCTAAAGCTAGGTATCTTGTGCCAAACAGTTAGCCAAATTGTAGATGAAAAGTAAAAGCTCTTGAAGGAAATTAAAGCTGCTACTCTAGGGAACAAAGTAATAATAAGGAAGAAAAACAGCCTCATTGCTGATATAAAGAAAGTTTTAGTCATTTGAGTAGAAGACCAAACCAACCACAATATTCTCTTAAAGTCAAAGCCTAATTCAGAGCAAGGTCCCAACTATCTTCAATTCAATGAAGGCTGAGAGAGGTGAGGAAGCTGAGGAACAAAAGTCTGAAGCTGTCAGAGGTTGGTTCATGATATTTGAGGAAAGAACCTGTCTGCATAACACAAAAGTGCCAGGAGAAGCAGCAAGTGCTGGTGTAGAAGCTGCAGCAAGTTATTCAGAGGATCTGGTTAAGACAACTGGTGAAGACAGCTACAACTAAACATCACTGAACAGCACATTTTCAATGTAGATGAAATAGCCTTATATTGGAAGAGGATTCTACCTAGGGCTTTTATAGCTAGAGAGAAAAGTCAATGCCTAACTTCAAAGCTTCAAAGGATATGCCAGTTCTCTCCTTAGGGACTAATGCAGCTGGTTACTTTAAGTAGAACTCAACTCTCATTTCCCATTCTGAAAATTCTAGGGCCTTTAAGAATTATACTAATCTACTTTGCCTGTGGTCTTGAAATGAAACAATAAAGCCAGGATGATAGCACATCTGTTTACACCATAATTTACTGAATATTTTAAGCCCACTGTTGAAACATACTGCTCAGGGAGAAAAAGATTTATTTTCCAAATATTATTACTCATTGACAATGAAACTGGTCAACCAAGAACTTTGACAGAAATGTGTAAGGAGATTAATGTTGTTTTCATGCCTGCTAATACAACATTAATTCTGCAGCCATTTGAGTCGTTTCAAGTCTTATTAGTTGAGAAATATATTTTATAACAGTATAGCTACCATAGATAGTAATTCCTTTGATGGATCTGGGCAAAGTAAATTGAAAACCTTCTAGAAAGAATTCACAATTTTAGATGCCAGTAAGATCATTCATGGTTCACAAGAGGAGGCCAAAATAACACCAACATTAATAGGAGTTTGGAAGAAGTTGATTCCAACCCCTATGAATGACTTCGAAGGGTTCAAGCCTTCAGTGGAGTAGATAACAGCAGATGTGAAAATAGCAAGAGAACTAGAATTAGAAGTGGAGGCTGAAGAGATGACTGAATTGCTGTAATGTCATAAAAATTGAACAGATGAGGAGTTGTTTCTTATAGATGAGCAAAGAAAGTGATTTCTTGAGATGAAAACTACTCCTAATAAAAATGCTGGGAATATTATTGAAATGACAACAAAGAATTCAGAATATTACATAATAAAGCAGCAACAGGCTTTGAGAGGATTGACTCCAATTTGAAAAGAAGTTTTACAGAGGGTAAAATGCTATCAAACAGCACTTCATGCTACAGAAAAATCTCTTGTAAGAAGAAGAGTCAACCCATTGGAAAACTTCATTGTTGTCTTATTTTGAAAAACTGCCATGGCCACCCCAAACTTCAGCAGCCACGACCCTGATCAGTCAGCAGCCATCAACACTGAGGCAAGATCCTCCACCAGTAAAAATATTAAGATTTGCTGAAGGCTCAGATGATCATTAGCATTTTTTAGCAATAAAGCATTTTTCAATTAAGGAAAGTACTTTAGATACAATGCTATTGCACACTTAATAGTGTAAACATAACTTTTATATGCACTAGGAAACCAAAACATTTTTGTCACTCACTTTATTGTGATATTCACTTTATTGCAGTGGTTTGGAATCAAACCAGCACTATCTTCAAGGTATGCCTGTATAGCAAAGTTGTAATTTTAGTTATTTGCCACTGCACAAAATGGTTTTTTGGTTTCACTGGCAAAGGTTGTTGAATAGCCTTGATTCTTTACCAATAACTTCCTACCATGACTGAAAATATTTGGTTTAATTCATCCATCTAAGAGACTAAGACTATAACATATAAATATATATATATTTTTATTTTTAAGAGGGGCTTTTTATTGCCCTGATAATTGTGAAATAAAAACAAGCAGTAATATGGTTTCAAAATGCCAAAGTGCAGCTCTAATAATTCAACCAAAAATAGTATTAAGAATAAACAAAATAGGCTGTGGCAACTCTTGCAAATAATAAAAAATGACATTAATAGACCAGAAAATTTAAGAATTTTGGATAGATGAAGCATATTGTATCCAATTGCCAAAGAAAATAACAATTTTATGTTGAAGAACTTAGGTCACAATGTCTTCTGCCTGCTAATCCACAAATTGATGTGTTTCTCTAAGAGCAGCCAGAAACTTTATATTATCAAAAGAGAAATCATTGAAAGCAATAGCATTTCTGGTTAGTAGGAAAAAGTAAAAGTTAATAACATCAATAAGAAATTTCAACATTATTCTATTTAACAGGAAATAGCCATGTTGGTTAAAATTCAGGTTTAACATGATGGAAATTACTCAATAAGTAAAGTGAGAAATAAGCTACTACAGACTCCAAATGGGACAGCAAGAAATATGAGAAGTAGTAAACTTAAAGGCAAGTTGAAAAGAATAACTGCTCAAAAGATAAATTTTTTAACAACCTAAAATTTTTCTAAGATTTTTAACAGTTTTGTTTGTTTGTTTGTTTTGTTTTTAATAATTGCCTTAGTCATCTTTGGCTACTATATCAAAATACCACAGACTGCTGGCTTAAACAGGAGACACTTATTTCTCAAATTCCTGAGGCTGGGAAGTCTGATGAGAGCCCTCTTCTTGGCTTCAGAGGGCTGCCATCTTGCTGCATACTTACATGGTGGAGAGTCGGTGATTCTAGCCCCTGGAATGATGGGATTGGGCAATATCTCAGTCTCTGTGAAGCCAGGTGCAGCAGCAGCAAGAACTTAGAATGGCGAGGCACAGCTATCATTTGGGCCTCAGGGTGGTAGGGAGCTGCGCAGCACTGATTTCACCCCCCCCAGGGAAAGGGGTGTCTTAGCTGCTCAGTCTCTAGGGAAATAATCCAATTCCAGGGGAGCAGAGTACTAGAGTTGTTTGGCCCCTAGCACAGCAGCCACTGCTCTGTTTTACTGGGACACCAGGTATTATGTCAGATCAGCCTTGGGATGCACAGATGTTCAGCTTGGCCAAGCGGCTTCTCAGCCAAGACAGCAATTCCCCAGGGGATGTTGCACCCCTTCAGTTCAGTCCTAGGCAGATGGGGCACAGCCATGAGTGGGAGGGGTAAAGATTCTCCCAGAGGGAGTGTGCAGCTTTGCAGCTTCAGTTCCAGCTTGAGGGGCAGGGGTACTGCAGGAACCAGCAGGGGTGTGTGGAGAGTTTCTACCACTATCTAATCCCTCAGGGTAGTGTGTAATAGCTGCTCTCAGCTGGATGTGAGGAAGTCAGTTCAATGGTGGCTGAGTCTCTGGAATGAAAGGGTATCATTTACCCCCAGGTTTGGACACCCTCCTTTAGCAGTTCCAGTGAAATTATGACACAGTAGCTGCAGCTGTGTGAGTCACAGAGGGTGGGGCACACTGTCTGTTCCTCTGCGGGAGCACAACTGTGTGGACTCTAGACAGCTCCCTCAGCTGGCTTGGTACTTGTGAGAACTGTCAGGGTCCCCAGTGGTAAGGATAGTAGGTGTCCAAGGTGTTGATGAGGGCTGCTGGGGTCCTCTCGCTTACCTTTTCCCCACAGAGAAAGTTTCTCCTGGTTCCCCGCTGCTCCTGTCTGGGAGATAGGGTGCTGAAGGCCAGGTGTTTCCTTCTGTTCCTTATGTGGCTGTCCCGAGTTTCTGTGCTCACTAGGACTTCCGTCCTCCTTTGATGTGCTCCAGTGCTCTCCTCTAGTTATTTTCATCTAAGTGTAGTTGTTTGTCCATTGTTTTGTCTGTCTTTGTGAGAGAGACCAACAGTAGAGTCTTCTAATCAGATATCTTGCTCAATCCTCCTTTAGTAAACTTTTTAATTGAAATATAATATACAAATAGTATATAGCTCCATTAATTTTATCAAAGTGCCACAACCATGCAAATCTCACAGCCAAATCATGTTCATGTTGCCTTCTGCCTCACCCTCATCAAGAAACTTATTCTGATTACTAATACTATAGGCTATTTTTACTCATTTCTGAAATTTTATAATGGAATGAAACAATCTGTAATCTTTTGTGGCTGGCTTATTTTTGCTTAACAGCATGTTTGTGAGAGTCAACCAAGCTCTCTTGTGTATATCATTTATTCTCATTGTGGCTAATATTCCATTGTGTGTATATATATACTACAAAGTATTTATTTATTTTACTTTTGATAGTTAATGGTGAAACTTCCAATTTGGAGCTATTATAAATAATTTTATAATAAACAATCTTGTACATTTGGTGAATCTGTTTATGTATTTCTGCTGGGTCATACTGTTGTAGTGAACGGGACTAAAGCCATATTAGAACCTAAAACTGCATGGACTCTAAAAGATTTCAAAAGGATGTAGTTTGTTTCTTTGCTTGTTTCCTTAGCATGTATTTCTCTGTATTTCCTATTTGCCCAGGGTTATTTGATATTTTGAACCTTGGTAATGGGGCAAGATGTCATTATTAACATGAATGTAAAATTGTTTTCCAGTCAGCCTGGAGCTGCAGACTTGCTGCAAGACACACAGTACCCAGACCCTGAAAAACCAAGAAAGACATCAGCAAAGCTATACTGATTCCACCCTGAATCAGGACCCTGATATAACATCAAGGACAGGAGCAGAAACCAGAGGGAGCCTTGGCAAGACCTTGCATCTGGCTCCTTGCACAGAGTTCCTACTGCTTATGTCTCCCTCCCTCCTGCTTTTCACCTCATACATTTCATTCCTTCGATCCCCTCATTTAAAAATTCTCAGTAAATCTGAGTCTTTGAGATAGTTTTAGTCTGGCCATTCTCCTTCAGGTTTACCAGAGAGAGAGGTTAGCCTAACATCTCTCCACAGGTCACTGGTTTTTCTGAATAAAAGCTGACTTCCATTTTCACCAACGATTTGACTTTTAAGTTGTTTGGGCCAGGCAGCCAAACCTGGGTTCAATAACAATATTAGTGAAATTATAGGGTTATAAGGTATGCATACACTTAGCTTTAGTAGATAAGGTCAAAGTAGTTTCAGCAATTTATAGTTTATCAGAATTGTGTGAGAGCCCCAGTTGCAAGGTTGTTTTGGATTAGTTGGTTTTCCTTTCTCTTCTTGATTTGAATGAATAGTGTTAGACTGTAAATAAAATATTTTTGTTTACATAAAGTGAGGGCTTTCTGAGCAAATTTTACAAAAACTTTGGATCTGGGCTGGAAGAACTTGCCTGAGAAATTCATTCCAACGGAAAAGATGGTTAGCAACCATCCTAAAGGATTTACCTCCCCAGGGGTAATCACTTACATTTCAAGACAGAATGAGAAATAGTTGAGTTATCCCAGGGGTTATAAAGTTGAAGACTCTAGTCTTATCTTTTCCCTGGAGAGATTTGTTTTCATTCCGAAGACTTAGACTAAGAACTAGGATTCTTCTCACTGTGTCACGAAGACACTCTCAGAAAAAGTCAGAGCAGCTGATCTGCTCTTTCACATAAATGCACAGGTTATTTTTTGCAGGGTTCTTTGCCTACAGTAGAACCCTTTACATGTGGGACATCTGCTTTTTATATGACCACAGGGGTAGCAACTGGGGCAAGGGCAAGCCAGGCAGAGGGCAGCTGTTTCTCTTCACTCTCTTCACACTCCACACGCATCTGGTGCTAAGCATTATAGAACATGTCCATCTCACAGTGGTCCCTGCTTCTGCACCTTTGTGTTATGACACTTGGTGAATCTACAGAGTGAGCAGCAGGAATCCATTTGACTGCTAAAAAAAACTTAATTATACATGGAAGTGGTTTTAGATTTGACATATTGATCTTAAGTTAAATGTGCCCCCATTCATCTTCCCCTTAACTAGCTCCTAAAAATGCCAAAGGCTGGGCCAGAATCAGCTTCTAAGAGGATAAATGAGTAAAGGCAAATGGGAGTCTAAAGAGGCAGTGATCTTTAATATTTTTGCTTAAAACATCTTACATAGCAAGTTTTGCAAGCATCATATGACCTTGAGAAGGATCCATACAAATGAGAGTTCTAAAGATTTAGGTTCATTAGCTTTAAGATAAACCTGCAATTGGATTATTCCACTATATCCACTGCAGGAAAAAAAAAAAAAAGAAAAAAAAAGAAAATAATTTTATATTCCATTATATGACAATACAAAATTTATTTCAACATTTTTTCTTATCAATATATACTAATCTTGTTTCCAATATTATTTACTATTACAAGCAATGCTATTGTTGAAATCTTTATAGTTGTATCCTTTTGTATAAGTATACTTACCTTACAGATAACACTAAGTTAATTTATTTATATATACCCAGAAGTGAAGATGCTAATACATAAAATAGAGACACAGTAAATTAGGCAAGATATTGACAAATATCAGTGTTTGAGTTTTTGTTCTCTTACAACCCTTGCCAACATTAGCCAATTTTGTTAAATCCTGTGTTCCCTACAATTTAAAATACCTGGTATTTTATTTGTCTGTATAGACTCTTGCTTCCCTTAAATATCAGAAAAAATAACGGTTTGCAAAAGATATCGTTGGTCTCCTTCATATTGAAACTATCACAAACTGTTTTACTGGGGAGGGAAAGTAACAAAATAGAAACAAGTAAGTTGGTCTTCTGCTAGGTGATTACAGATACTGACTACATGCATATTTTAGGCAGATTGGGAAGAGTGAATAAAAGCCATTTTATATTGTCACTTAGGAAAATAGAGGCATAGCAAATATCAAAAATTTTATCTGGATTATATTGTGACACCAAGTGTGTACATAAATAATTATCACAATGTCAATATAGAATAAATATTATTTTAAAATGAGTGAAAAATAAATATGGCATAAAAATAGAATTTGAAAAAAATATATACTTACTAGTAATAATGTCATCTTAGATTTCTTTGAAAACCTTTGGTAAAAATTCAGATATAACTTTGGCTTCAATAAGTTAGAAAATAAATTTATAATAGCATATACATTTTTTAGTATTGTAGGAATTATTCTCAGCAGTTATAGAATCAAAATACTTAGTTTTAAATAATAGCTCTGAGAATTTAGCATTAGTTTTTATTGAGAGAATAAACCCACTTCTAGACAAGAAACATTTTACAAATGAGCCATGTTTCAAAAAAATTTATCACTATGACTTTCATTAACAAATATCACATACACAAAAAAACAGTCCTTTTAAAAGTACTTCAAAGAGTTACATTATAACTATGAGCAACTAACACAGAGTACCTAACAGTTTTTACCAAGTATCTAGATTAATTAATTAATCCTAACCCAGTTTTGAAGGAAAAACAAAGTGCCTTAGTTTCCTCATCTGTAAAATGTTCACATGGAAATGATTGAGTATATAAACTTAGGCAGTTTGATTCTGAAACTTGTCATCTTTAAGAATCTGTATTATTGAAAAGTGTTTTACAAAGTGTTTCTCACATATTATGACTTTATTTTAGGTTAACCATGATTATGATCATAGTAAGATATTTCAAAAATTCTTTTGAAAATTGTTTTAATAAATTACAGTATGAACCTTGAGATAAAAAAGAGTTGTCTTTGGTCTTTAAGACAATATAGTAATTAGGTCTCAAAATCAAAAGTAATATGAATATAATACTCACTTTGATGTTATAGTGAAGTTTAGAAATCAAATCTGATTAGGAAAAGAAAAATGGTATAAAGTTTCCTGGTATCATCTCAGTAACCCCGCCTCATTTTCTAAGGGAATCACATTATACAAATTTTAATTTTATTGTCATATGACAGTATTCTTTTCTTCTGTCCTTGACTTGCCTCTGCTGTCTGCTGCTATCTGCACCCATCAGTCCCCAGAACATAGGTAAACAGTCATTCACAAGCCAAATGTGTATACTTTGATATTTCCTCCCATACTCATTACAATATTTATAGCCATAGATATAAGGGTATTAATTATTTTGTACTTTTTATCATCTTAGTATATACACATTTTCTTTATATCACTTTATCATTCATCAAGAACTCAATGGAAATCCCTTTAAGAGAATGCGAATAGCTCTAATTGTTTTTTAATGGCTGCCTAGTCTTTCATCCTGATGAACTATCATAAATCATTCAACAGAAACATTTTAGTAACAATATATCATTAACATTTTAAAATATTTTTGTATTATCAAGAATTTGGGGGAGGAGGATGTCGGGTCCACCACTGGCCGACCTGAACAGCCCTAGCCTCGCTATCAGTCTCTCCCTTGGTGGGCGAGCTAATTGCCCAGATTCCTCTTTCCCTCTGGTCCCCTTGGAAGGAGATGGGGGAAGAGAGCTGTGAAGAGAGGTGAGCACAGCCGCTGGCCCCAACCAGCCAGATAAAGGACACTCAGACGCAGCAGGCGGGGGTTCTTTCGAGCAGTTCTGTTTATTATCACACAAGCACTTGCTTTTAAAGGCAAATGGGGAAGGGAGGTTTTTACATCCTCCAATCAGCTTAAAGGTTACAAGAGCATGCATCCTGTCTCAATGCCGAGCTATTGCAATCACACAGTGTTCATGAGTGTGGACACATGTATTTGGCCAATAAGGGCTAAGGCAAGGTTCCCGCAGACACTCCCACCCTACTTCCTCCCGGCACCATCTTAGGCTGCCACGTTAATACACCCTTGTGGGCCCATAATGGCGC
Organism: Cynocephalus volans; assembly: GCF_027409185.1. Classification (NCBI taxonomy): domain Eukaryota; kingdom Metazoa; phylum Chordata; class Mammalia; order Dermoptera; family Cynocephalidae; genus Cynocephalus; species Cynocephalus volans. The sequence goes on along the minus strand of NC_084468.1, from coordinate 116,026,082 downwards.
CGCTTGTAATGTCACTTAAGGTGGTGTTAGTTTTTAAGGCCTGACAGGAGGAGAGAAACAAATTTGTTACAAGGTCTCTTGGAGGGGAGTGGTGAAAAGAGGAAATGGGACATTAAAATTGTCTACACCTCAAGTGGAGAAATTGACTATCCTAGTGAGGCAATAGATGGTATCTTGATTTCAAATAGTACTTGAAAATTATGCATTCAGTTGGGAGGGCAAGAAAAGGGAAGATAAACCTTAATAAAAGGAAAATGTATAGGAGATCTTTCAAAATACCAAGGATGTAAGGAAATGCATAGAAAATGTATCAGGTAGGCAGTAATAAGGTAAAAGTACTAGAAAATAATGCTAATTAGTTGTCAGATGGAAGAATACATTTGCAAAATATTTTGTTAAATAGATGACAAAGTTAATATTTAAAATGTACATAGAGGTCTTAAAATTAACATGATAAAGTCAGAAACCCCAAGGAAAACAGGAAAAAAAAAAAAAAAGATTAAGTAGGTATTACTTAGGATAGGCTAAGCTGTGGTAAAAAATAGAAAATTAAATTTCCACGTTTTTAAAAAAACAAAAAACAAACAAAAACCCTCTCTGCCCACCCCCACCCAAATAACATTGCAGTCACAGTAAAATGACTTCCATTTAGCCCTTCAGGAATTTACAGTCGTTTTACTAATTTCAACATTTTGAAATTACTCTAGGACTCATCACCCATTGGGTGAAAGAACAAGGAAAAGTGATTGTACGGGGTTTGTAAAGATAAGGTCCAGGGAAAATTAATATTCCATTTGCTAAAACTGAGCCACATACACCATCTAAGCAAGGGAGCCTGGGAGGTGAATAGTCACAGATACTTCACAGAAGAGTAAATCAAAATGATGAATTCGCATAGAAAAACGTCCGATTACTGGTAGTAAAGAAAATATAAATTAAAATAACAAGAGCATGTCACCAGGAAAACCATCAGAATGGCAACATTTAAAGAATATCATATGACCTATTGCTTCTAATGTTCTTTCATGTATTTCTGGTGGAGAATAAATTATTACAGACCTTTTTGAAATGATCTGACAATTTATATTGCAATTCAATGTACATAATGCCATTTGACGAAAGCAATCTAATTCCTAGGCTCCTTGCCTATATGGATAAAATCATATACACAACAGTGGTTATTGCATCCTTTAGTCCAGCTGCTATTAAATTCCTTGTGCCCTTGGAACCTAAGTGTTCTCAAAGAAAAGACCTCTTATTGATTTGTGAAATCTCAACATTATTAACCTTGAAATTGCAGTAAGTGTTAGAAAAAAATATTACATTTGGAGCCCTCACACTGTAATAATGTTTACCTTTTGATCTTTTGATTTGGAATCAATGATTTTAGTTTACAACAGTAAACTTTGCTCCTGATATTGCATGAAGTAAAATAATAATAATAATAATAATAATAATAATAATAATAATAATAAAGTAATCACATGTCTAAATACTTATACATCTGAAATTGTCTTTTACTTATAGACAGAATAAATAACTCTTTTTAAATAGAAGAAAAAGAGCAATCTGTTCAGAAAATGAATAATTGAGGCTAAAATTAGCCATTTAAATAACTTAAATTGATATCTATTTATAAAATTCAGACTGTATTTCTCAAATGTGAGGAAAAAAATCAAGTAAATCAAATATATTATCTCTTTCCTTGGGCCTCTTTGTCAACAGATGTATACTCATTGCATTGATGCTTAATTCATTTTTCTATTACATAATTTTTTAAATTGTAATAATTGTAGCAAAAAGTACAAAATAACATTTCTGTGCAATCATAAAATTACTGAAATTATACGGTAATTTAAATACATAGATTGAACTTCTCATTTATATGATTTTTAATTTTATGTCATTTCTTTTACTTCTTAGTTGTTGCTATGAGTATACATTAATAAAATAAAATCTTTTAACATTCTGAAAAAAATATTTAAACATCCTTACATAGGTTTGCAATAACTGACCGGAACATAAGTAAAAATGCAAACATAAAGAATGAAAAATTTTTGAAAAATAAAATTGTTCTTAAAGTTATTGAACTTCCAAAACTTATTGGTAAACTATTCAGAAGCATTTTGAGTTATTGTAACATATTATTTAAATTAAGTCAGTTTTTTATAAAAACAAAGTGGTATCCATTACCGAGTAAAAGGAAAAACAGATAATGCTAATATCAATAAAAAAGAAACTGAAAAGATAATAATGTTTTAATATTCTAGACCGAATCTTGTCCTTTTTACTGAAATAATAGCCTTTGTTCTACAATAAAGTCAATTACAATCACATAACAAAAAGTATGTATCAATGATTTAAGTGAATAAACAAAATATGCAATCACTTTCATTTTCATTTGAAAGATACCACCTAGTGAATAAAATATTTCAATTGCAGACTATAAGCATCAAAGCAAATTTATTTATTTATTTTTTTATGAAAAAAACATTAAATTTTATTAGAACATTAAGCCTATGATGCATTATAAATAAAACAGTAACAAAATGTAATGTCACGAGTTAAACATGAATCCTACTCAAGAACTTGCTCTTCTTGTTCTTTTGATTAAACTCTCCACCCTGATTTTCTCTTTAATTTCAAAATAAGAAAAATTTTCCAACAATGCCATTCAATACAGAAGGTGGCCACCATTTCCCCTGCATTACTTCTACCACATAATTAGTCCCTCATAAAACATTACTCCTCTCCATAAAAATCTATAATGTAAGTTCTTGGCCTGCTCTACTTCACAGTTTGTAGAGCTCTTCTTTCTTACAACCCACAGTGCCCTTCTGGAGGTAAGGGCACCTTCAATGCAATAAGCATGATGACTAATATCAGTTTTACATTATTCTCTACCCATCCTCCATGCTTTCTAATTCAGAAAATAGTTAATTCTAAAAGAAATTAGTTTTTTAAATTTCCTTCTTCCAGAAACTTGGATAGGAATGATCTTCAGCTAATGAAGTGGGCCCTGTCACCCTGTTGATTCTTCCCCAGAGACCATAATGAAAGGCCTGTAAAGAAAGCATAAAACAAGACTTTAATGTTTGGTTCAAAGTCATAAAAGTAGCCTTTTCAAAAAATCTCAATATTTTATAACTTGAACATCACCATTTCCACATATCCTTGCACCTTTGATACACATATCATGTCTTGAGTTTCAACATATTTTAATTCTTCTTTACTATGTAATACCAAAGGCTAATCTTGAAGAACTAGAGATTGACTTGCTCCTATGAATCCTCTGATGTTCTACAATTTTGATGCTTGAGTAATAACCTCAGCATGCACATTAGATTTGTGTAGTTTCACCAAAGGTGTATATTTTGATTTCTAGTGAGTTATGAGGCCTGGATAAAGCCTCTGCCACATGCATTACATTTATACAAATTTTCTTTAGTATGGACTCTCTGATGTTGATTAATGCTTAAACTTTTGAGGTTTGCCAGTCACTGCACTTGCAAGGATTCTCTCAAGAATGATTTCTCTGACCTTGACATATTCATTACATTTGTAAAGTTTCCCTCCATTGTGAATTCATTGATGTCTTGAAAGGTTTAAACTTTGACTGAAGACTCTGCCACATTTATTACATTTGAAAGATTTCTCTCCAGTATGGATTCTGTGATGACTTGCAAGGTGTGAATTCTGTCTGGAGACCTTACCACACTCTACATTTGGAAGGTTTTTTTCCAGTATGAATTGCCTATGGGTAATTAGGTTTGAAAGTCCACTAAAGGTTTTGCCACACTCGTTATACATGTAAGTTTTCTCTCCAGTATGAATTCTTTTATGCTGTGCAAGGTATGAATATTTCCTGAACACCTTGCTACATTCATTACATTTGTAAGGTTTGTTTCCTGTATGAATTCTCTGATGACTTCCAGGATCTGCCCTATAACTAAATACCTTGCCACACTCATTGCACTTGCAAGGTTTTTTTCCAGTATGAATTATCTGATGGGTAGTTAGGCTTGAACAGACACTAAAGGCTTTGCCACACTCATTACATTTGTAAGGTCTCTCTCCAGTATGAATTCTCTGCTGTTTTACAAGGTGTGAATATTGATTGAACACCTTCCTACATTCATTACTCTTGCAAGGTTTCTCTCCTGTATGAATTATTCAATGTTTTGCTAAGGATAACTTGTGACTGAAGACCTTGCCACATTCATTACATGCATAAGGTTTCGCTACATTATGGATTACCTGATGGATAGTGAGGCTTGAACACTCACCAAATGCTTTACTGCACACATTACACTTATAAGGCCTCTCTCCAGTATGAGTTCTCCAATGTCTTGCAAGGTGTGATATCTGGTTGGCACAATTATATAGCAGAGCCTGTAAAGTGTCAAAATAGTTTGTCTAGTCTTATAATTAATTCGTTATCAGAATAGCTTAAGATCCTATCCAGATCCATTCTATAAACATTGTTAGTAAAAAAATTAGACTCTGTGTTTTTTTTTTTTTTTTTTTTTTTAAGAATAACACTATTGGATATAGAACAAACAAAATAATTAAAGAAAAGCCTTTGGAAGTGTTTTAGTCCATTTCTGCTGCTTATAACAGAAATACCTGGCACCGGGTGATTTATAAGAAAACTAAATTTATTGCTTACAGTTTTGGAGGCTAAGAAGTCTAAAATCCAGGGAATGCATCTGGTGAGTGTCTTCTTTGTTGGTGGCTACAGCAGTTCAGGGATCTTACATGGCAGAAAATGGTGGAGCAGAGCATGAAGAACATGGAGAGCATGAGCTCTCCTTTTGAAGCCCTCAAAACCATACCTATGACAAGTATTATTAATCCATGCATTAGGGCATGGACTCAGAATCTAATTACCTCTTTGAGGCCTCACCTTTCAGTTACCATAATAGGATTTCTCACCCTCAGTAGTTACAATGGGGATTAAGTTTTGGGGTTATATTCAATTCAAGGCAGAGAGAATATAATAAGTTCAAACACAAGCCAGTGCATGCAAAAATAAGAAATTTATAACCAAAGGATTTCACTAGGTATGTATTTTAACATTTGTTAAAATAAAAGAGAACTATTATAAATACTTTAACAAAATAAATGATTATTGAATGCAGTTAATCTTTTCTTGCTTTTCTTAACTGCTTCTCTTTATGAAAATGCCCATGAATTGGATTTGTGGCCCAGACTACTGAGGGCTTGTCTGAACTGGCAAAGAAAATAATGTTTAACATCCAAATGGCAATAGAAGTGGCCATGTATATGAACCTGACCTCTGAGAGATCAATCAGCAAATGATATACTTAATCAAAATTGTTTTTAAAAACAAAGTTTTCAGAAAGTAAATCAATGATGTTTTAAGTAAATAAAAATTCTATTACATCTACTTGAAGACTTTTGAATTGTTCAATGATTCTGTCAAACTCGTTTAATTTTTATCTGTATTCTTTTTCAGGACATTTTTATGATTAAATAATTTGGGTGTTTTGATGTATCAAGTTAGGTACCTATTAAAAAACATATCAATTGTTCTTAACATAAAAATATAGTTGTATAGTTTACAAATCAGTGATAGGAATATCTTTACCAACTTATTGAAAAGAATCAGAAAAGCAACCATTCTTGATTTACCATAGTTTCAGAAAATACTTTCTATATTTAGAGTTTCTACAGTGTATTTCCCAAAATTGTGAGGCATTCTTTGCTTTGATAATATATTGGCTCATTTGATAAATCGTTTCTTATTTTCCAATCTTTTTAAATTCTATTCATTTGTCTGGTCATAGTGTACTAATCACAAGCACTAGTACATTACTTAGTCTAATTACTGAAAGTGGCCTGTATTGTTTCTGATTTAAAAAGTACTATAAAAATTCAAACGTAAGAGGATTTTATAATACACATACATCATCAAAATCTTAGCCTAATCCTCCCTGTTAATGCGTAATCAGAAGCCAATCACCTTATATTTGACATTTTTTAAGATACCTTGAACATAGAAATCAAATGCTTCGAAGTTCTAACTCAGAATACTGGGCAGCAGTATTTTACCTTGTAAAGGAAAGATTGTATCATTCAAATTGATAACCTTCTATGATAGAGGGAAAGCCCTTAATAATACAGATAAAATATTAAATGTTAATTTATAAAGGCCTAAATTAGGCTTTTTTTTAAGCCTGAAATATTATTAACAATTAAGTCCTATGATTTAAAAATCATTTGCATTTTCCTAATGTTAAGTATTGTTGAGCATTTCTTTGAGTACCTATTGGCCATTTGAATGTCTTCCTTCAAAAAATCTATTCAGCTCCTTTTCCCATTTTTTAACTGGGTTATTTGTGTTTTTATCCCATACAGCTGTTTGAGTTCCTTGTATATTCTGGATATTAATCCCTTTTCATGTGTATGGTTTTCAAATATTTCTGTCAGTTGTCATTTCACTCTGTTGATTGTTTGCTAAGATTTACAGAAGCTTTTTACCTTGGTATGGTCCCATTTATGTAATTTTTCTTTTGTTGCTTGTGCTTTTGGGGTCTTATTCATAAGGTGTTTGCTCAGTCCTACTTCCTGTAGTGTTTCCCCTATCTTTTCTCATTGGAGTTTTATAGATTCAGGTCATATACTTAAGTCTTTGATCCATTTTGAGTTGATTTTGGTATATGGTGAGAGGTGCAGGTCTAGTTTCATTCTTCTGCATATGGATGTCTAATTTTCCCAGCACCCAATGTATGTTCTTGGTGCCTTTGTCAAAGATCAGGTGGCTGTAAGCCTGTGGGTTAGTTTCTGGGTTCTCTATTCTGTTCCATTGGTCTGAGGGTCTATTTTTATGCCAGTACCATGTTGTTTTGGTTACTATAGCTGTGTAACACAGTTTGAAGTCAGCAGTGTTATGCCTCGGGCTTTATCTATCTATCTATCTATCTATCTATCTATCTATCTATCTATCTATCTATCTATCTATCTATCTATCTATCTATCTATCTATCTATCTATCTATATTGCTCAGGATTGCTTTGGCTATTCAGAGTCTTTTGCTTTTCCATATGAATGTTAGGATTGTTTTTTTCTATTTCTGTGAAGAATGTCATTGTTATTTTGATGGGGATTGCACTGAATCTGTAGATTGCTTTGGGTAGTATGGACATTTTCGCAATGTTGATTCTTCCAATCCAAGAGCATGGAATGTCTTTCCATCTTTTTGGGTGCTCTTTAATTTCTTTCAGTAGTGGTTTGTAATCCTCATTGTAGAGATCTTTCACCTCCTGAGTCAAATTGATTCTTAGGTATTTTATTTTATTTGGGGGGTGACTATTATAAATGGGCTTATTTTCCTGATTTCTCTTTCTATTTGTTACTGGAGAATATAAGAAACTCAAAGATCCCCAAGCAAATTCATTCCAAAAAGTTCCTCTCTGAGACACATTACAGTCAAAACGGCAAAGGTCAAAGACAGAGAATCCTGAAAGCAGCAAGAGAAAAGTGTCAAGTCACTTATAAGGGAGTCTCCATCCAACTTACAGCAGATGTTTCAAGTTTAACCCTACAGGACAGAAGAAAATGGAATGACAGTCAAAATACCTAAACAAAAATTGCCAGTCAAGAATACTATACCCAGCAAGGCTATCCTACCGAAATGAGAGAGAAATAGTGTACTTCCTGGAAAAACAAAAACTGCAGGAGTTCTTCACCTCATGATTGGTTGTGTAAGGAATTTTCATGAAAGTCCACTTCTATTAATTGGTGAAGTTGAACTGTAATTTGTGTTTTATTGATGTGGTTAGTTACTACTGTTATTCTAGCTTATTTTTTCCTCTGAATGAGCTCAGAATGATTTGATTTATATTTCCCTTGGATCTTCTTTTTCCCACTCACTTGATATGTTTTTTACAGAGACTTATAAACTACTTTTTCAATTACTTCCATGGGTTTAAGAACTTTCAATTTCACCTGCCCCCCCAACCCCCACACCAGTGGGTTAGTACTCTTAAATGTTTTTCTAGGAATTTCTTTATCAGGTTTAAAAAATATACTTGGAAGGAAAATATTGATAATACTCTCTTCTCCATCACTATTTCCTTTGTAGTTATGTTTCCCTTCCTCTCTCTATCTCTTTACCTTTTTGGCTTTCCATTTTTTTCTCTCTCTCTCTTTTTTTGGCCATAAAACAAATCTTAATACATTTAAAAAGACTAAGATCATAGAAAATATGTTTTATGTCCACAATAACTGAAAGAAATTTAGAAAATTCACAAATGTGTGGAAATTAAACAACACTGTCCTTAAAAAAAAAAAAAAACGGAAAAGAAAAATCAGGGAAATTAGAGAATAATTTGAGATTAAAAATCAAAGTGTAACATATCAAAATTTATAGAATGCAGGACTCATGAAGTACTTGGTAGAAAATTTATACTTAGAAACACCTATATTAAAATTAAGAAAAATCTCGGGCCGACCCCGTGGTGCACTCAGGAGAGTGCGGTGCTGGGAGCGCTGCAGCACTCCCGCTGCGGGTTCAGATCCTATATAGGGATGACCGGTGCTCTCACTGGCTGAGCACGGTGCGGCTGGTCACAAAAAAAGACAAAAAAATAAATTAAGAAAAATCTCAAATTAGTAATGAAAACTTTTACTTAAGAAAATGGAAAAAGAAGAACAAACTAAACCAAAAAAAAAAAAAATAGCAGTAGAAAATAACAAAGATTACAACAGAAATATAGGAAATAAGGAATTAGAAAATAATAGAGAAAATCAACAAAACCGAAAGTTGAATCTTTAAAAAGATCAACAGAATTTGCAAATCTTTATCTAGATTTACCAAGAAAATTTTTAAAAAGACCAAAATCACTAAAATCAGAAATAAAGCAGGGGCATTATTCGATTGTCATTATGGTTTTTTGTGGTGGTAAGATTTGGTTTCTTTCTCTTTCTCACTTGCATTTATGTTCAACCACTAGATTTTGGTCTTTCTTGTATATTCATGGTAGTGATTATTGTTTTTCAGATCCAGATGCAGGACTCTCTTGAAGCTTTCTTGTAGGGCTGGTTGTGTGATGGTAAACTCCCCCAATTTTTGTTTGTCTGGAAAATATGCTATTTCTCCCTCATTTCTGAAGGATAGCCTTGCTGAGTCTAGTATTCATGTCTACTGGTTTCTTTCTCTTAGTATTTAGGCATTTTCTTTTGGTCTGCAGAGTTTCTCTTGAGAAGTCTGCTGTTAGTCTGATAGGGACTCCCTTTAGGTGTCTTGAAGCTTTCCTCTTGCTTCTTTTAAGATTTTCTCTTTGTCTTTAAGCTTTGCCAGTTTGTCTATAATATGTCTTGGAGAGGATCTTTTTGGGTTGAATCTATTTGGTGATCTTTGAGCCTCCTGGATCTGAAGGTCCATATCTCTCCCTGTATCTGGGAAGTATTTGTATATTATTTCATCACATAGATTTTCCATTCCTTTTCCTTTTTCCTTCCCTTCTGGAACACCCATGATTTGAATGTTTGGATGCTTTAGGTGTCTGCTAGCTCTCTTAGATTTTCTTCATTTTTAAAAATTCTTTTTTTTTTTTTTTTTTTTTGGTCTGTCTGGGTTATTTCCAAAAAGACTATCTTCAGGATCAGAAATTCCTTCTTCTGCTAGTTCTAGCTATCAGTTTTGTTTTTTATTTCATTGAGTGAATCTTTCATTTCTAAGAGTTCTGCTTCATTCCCTTTTAAGGTATTAATCTCTTTGTAAATTTCCTCTTCCATATATTGGATTTTTTTTTCTCATTTAATTATATCATCTAACTGAGTCTTTCTGTGTCTTAGTAAGTTTCCTTAAGATTATGGCTTGAAATTCCTTTTCAGGCACTTCAAGAGTTTCCTGCTTTATAGAGCCTGGCATTTGAAAATTACTGTATTCTTTTGGTGGTGTCATATGTTCTTGTGTTCTCATATTTGTAGTATCTCCACCTTGATGTCTAGTCATCTGGTAGAGCAGTTTCTTCTTCTATTACTCTGGAGTGGACTTTGAGGAAAATGATGACCTCTTCTTTCTCTGGTCTCCACTGGTGACTCTCCTTGCTTCAGTGCAGTCAAGTATCTGGCAGGCTACCTGCACAGTGGCATTAAGCTTCTTTTATGGCAGATGTGGCTATGGTGGTGTCTGTGGTGGGCCACCCATGTGGAAGTGTTGTTTTTGATAGGCTGCTTGCCTGTTTCCAGCAGGGGATGCTACCCTCAGCTCATTCCTAGAGCTTTGGGTGTGATCTGTTTCTTGCTTGCCTCCAGGTGAAGGGAGCTGCCCTCAGCTCCTCTCTTAGGACCCTGGGCACACTCTGTTACTTGCCTCTCTTGTTTTCTTTCTTCCTTTTTTTTTTTTTTTTTTTTACTTTCTCCCTCTCCTCTCTTCCTCATGTCCTATTTCTTTCTTTTCCCTAGGTACCAGGCTTAAACATATAAATATTACCAATATCTACCTACACTCTGTGTGTGTGTGTGTGTGTGTGTGTGTGTGTGTGTGTGTAAGTATATCTTCTAGGTATAACAACTCTGTGCAGGAATCATTGTTCTGATCCACCATCTATTTTTTCTCTAGACTTTGTTGAATTAAAATTCAAGCAGATGCTTTCTTGGTGAAATCCATTGCCATTGATGGCTTAACTGGTTAGTTTTCTATATTTTGTCTCCTCTACTATTTGAAGATCCTCCTCAATTTACTTAGCCACTGTAATTTACTTAAACTACTATTTATATTACATGACATTTTATGTGTTCTGTACTGTACTGAAAAAAAAATCTCTGCATTCATTTATTAGTATTTTGCTGTTAAAGAGATACAGGATGGGGTTCTTTAAACTTTTGAACCCTCTGGTTACTTTTTCTTAAACTACACTATTAGTCATAAATTCTACTTCCTATTTCAGGTTCTCTATTTCTAGTCATTGATTAATCCTAGGTTTTACCTAACTTTGCTAAATTATTTTCATGGTGTTTTTTTTTTTTTTATTGAAAATTAAAATTGCATATATTCAATATATATCATCATGTACAACATGATGTTTGAAATATGTACAAATTTGGAATGGCAAAACTGAGCTAATTAACATATGCATTACCTCATAGTTATTTTCACTGGGAGAACCCTTAAAATCTACACTCAGAATTTTTAAAGAATAAAATATATTGTTATTAAGTATAGTCACCATGTTGTGACTACATCTCCTATTGTACAGTACATCTCCTGAACTTATTCCTCCTGTCTAACTAAAATTTTGTATTCTTTGACCAATATCTCCTCAATCCCTCCAGCCCCACCTTCCCAGTCCCTGGTAACCACTATTTCACACTCTACTTCTATGACATCAGCTCTTTTTAGATTCCACATACAAGTGTACTCTGCTTATTTCACTTAACATAATGTCCTCCAGGCCCATCCATGCTGACACAAATGACAGCATTTTATTGTTTTTTTATGGCTGAATAGTATTCTGTTTTGTATGCATACCACATTTTCTTTATCCATTCATTTGTTGATGGTTAGATGACTCCATATCTTGGCTATTGTGAATAGTGCTGCAATAAACATGGGAGTGCAGATATCTCTTTGCCATACTAATTTAATTTCCTTTAGATATACACCCAATATTAGAATTACAGGATCCTATGATAATTCTATTTTTAATTTCTCCATAACCTCCATACTGTCTTCCATAATAGCAATACAAATTTATGTTTCTACCAATAGTGTGCAAGGGTTCTCTTTTCCCCACACCCTCCTCAACTCTGTTACAATGGGTAATCCTCAATTTTTAATTGATGTACTACCATTTATATCCAAGAAGCAAAGATGTAAGCAAAAATGCTTATTTGTTAATCTAATAAACTAAAGAAAGTAAATCAGTTTTCTTGGAGACAATTCATTTTCTAAGACCTAAATTTTTTAGTATTTCTGGTACATATGTAAAAATTCATATAAGCAAAACTCATTTATTTTTAAGTCCTGTTTGGCTAGCAATATGATTATAAGGCCTTAAAGTTTAGCCTCTCTAAATAATGAGTAAAAGAAAAGAATCATAGCTACCATGAATGTTTTGAAAAGTATTTAAATATTAGCAGGTAATAACTGAAGGAACAATATGTGATATGTAAAGGCAAAATGACTTATAAAACAAAATTAAAACACTTTGTTAGTAGAACTCTATAAATTTCCTAAAGACATGTTAGTTAGCCTTTGAAATTTTGAGTCCTTATTCCCCCTTTACCACAGAAGGGTAAAAGTAAGTTACCCTATTTCATTACAATAAGTCATTGAGATATTGTCAAAACTTAATGGACTTCACATTTAGAACACACTCATGTCATTTTCATGGAATTCCCATTTATGCTTAGATTCCAGTATTTCAGTATATGAATCAGCTTTTTTTTTTATCAAGTTATTTTGTGAAGTAAGTTATCCATCTGAAAAGCTCTGACAAATGTTATTTGGTAATTTTTTTCATCAACAGATTACACAGGGATGATTTGAAAGTATAATATATATCAGTAATTTCTATACAAAATGGAAGGCACAGAAAAGCAGACACAAAAGACTAAATTTTATTTGATACCATTTGATTATGCTGGTATTTGTGAAGCCAGTACCATGGATATTTAGATCAAGATACATTCACAAATTGGGTTATTCAAGTTTCTCAAATATAAGTAAACAACAGCCTTTAGTTATTCTGATAAATGTAATGGTAATATATTTATCTATGCATTCAGCAGAAGATGGATTTCTAAAAATTTACATTGTAATATATGTATTGATTTAATACAGGATGTTAAAATGTATCATCTTATTCATAGAGTTTGGTGAAATTTCTGGTATAAATATGAATAATTCATGCATATGTATGTATTGAAAATATATTATGATATTTATTATTCATATGTGTATATTTAATAATACACTTCTATTAACAGGTTATTATTTAAAATAAAAATTTCAAGGTTAAGACACTAAATGTTTACTATGGATTACTTGATTAGTACATATAAATATATAAGGAAAAATATCACCATAATTCTGAACCAGCTATAAATGCCATTCATTGCATTACATCTGTTTAACCAAAGTAAGTTTAATCTGAATGTGAAATTTTATAGCTCTATTTTTAGTTTAAAATTATTAAACATATTTTTTCCATCATAATATTATATCTGTCATTTATTTCACTGTCTCTAATTCTAACATGTGTGTCATTTCTGGGTCTAATTCTATTGACTAATATTTTTTATCCTTACTATGACTCATATTCTCTGCTTGTTTGCTGGCACGGTAATTTTTGATCGTAAACTTAGTAAATTTTACCGTGTTAGATGGCAAATATTTTTGTATATCTATAAATATTCTTGAGCCTGGTTTATACTAATACATACATAACAATGTAAATTTTTAGAAATCCATCTTAATTAATTTGAAACAGATTGATCTGTGTTTTAAGCTTCGTTAGAATAATTGAGAGCAGCCTTTATGAGTACAGCTAATTTTGTTTCGTCACTGAGCCCAATGCACTCCTGTGTACACTGTTTGATGTTCAATTATCCCTCTGTCTGGTAAAAACTCAAATTATTCCCAGACCTGTCTGAGCACTGGAGATCGTTTTCTCCGCTTTAGACAATTTTTGAACTGGCATTGGGTAGTTTTCTTACATGTATTCACTCCTTGCACCAATAAGCTTACCTCATGTGTTTTTTACATTACAAGAATCATTTTTCTATACTCTTTGCTTTCCATTGTCTAAAAAGTCTTCCACATATTTTTGTATTTTTTTACAAAATACGTCCAAACTCTATTAGTATCAAAAGAAAAATGTTACAATTACTTATTTTATAGCATATTTTGTGTTTATAAAACTAATGATGTTTCATTATTTACAAAACTAAAGAATGCACTATATCAAAGGGATCACAAATAACCCTACTGACTGCAACAGCTATTATGGCGTCGATGTATTTTCTTATCCTTTCATTTGTATCTGAAGTGAATATGAAAATGTAGCCTGACTTTTTTATAATTTTTTAAATAATTTATTTAAAACAATTAAATATCCATTTCAAATGAAACGTGATAAAAAGAAAACTATTGATAGTCCCCACCCTATAACCCCAAATTTGCTCTTCCCAAATTCACACCTACATTAGTAATTCCAGCTTTCTTCCTTTAGTTGTTCAGGCCAAAACATTTGCAGTATCATTGACTTTTGTCTTTAACATATTGGGTTAAAATATATCTGGTTTGCATAGAAAAGCTCAAGTTTGTAATTTATATAGTTTGCAGTTTAGAACATCTTCAGAAATAGTTTATACAATAGTTTCCTCACTAATCTCCCTGTTTTCTCTTTTGCTATCCTGTATTCTATTTTTAAACACCAGTTGTAAGTGATACTGCTAAATCTTTAAAGAGGTTATTGCTTTCATTTTACAACACTTCATTGGCTGCTAATCAAAGAAAAAAAAAAATCCTTACCATTTCCTTAGAAGACTTATATATGACCTGACCTCCTATAAGTCTCTGACCTTGTCTCCTCTGCTCTGTCACACTGGCATCCTCACTGGACCATCACAGTTACTTTCCCACACAAAGGCCTCATTTGATATTTCTGCTCCCTGATAATGTCTTCCCTCAACTATGTTCCTGGCTCACTCTCTCATCAACATTAGTTGTATTTGAACAGTATCACTCAGTGAGGACTTCAGCAACAATCTTGTTCAGAAAGCCAAGACAATTTATTCACTGCTTTCACTACAGTCCCTAGAAATGTGCCTAGGACACAACAGATGTTCAATAAGTCTTTGCAAAATGAATGAAAAATAATCCTTGGTCATATTTTATAATGGATATACATGCATCTTACGGACAAGTTATAATTTATTTAGCCATCTCCCTAAATTAACATACTTTTGCAAATAAGAGTATCATTGCCATGAAAACAATTATAGATGTATATGCATATGTGCTTATACACATCTATATGCACATATACATATATATATGTTTGTATTTTCATGGCAATGATGTACATACATATGTACAAACTCTTCTCTAATCTTTGTAGGTGCTTTTGTTTTATTTGTATTATATAACATATATAATGTGACAGCTGGTATTCTGAACATCTATGAACACTCAATAAAAAAGGAATGAATATGATTAAATAACTGACTTGTTAAAATGGTAGCAAAATATCTTTTCCACATTATGTACCTCAAAGAATTTTGAACTCTTTCAAAATCTATACTACAGTTACTATACTCATTTAAATTTTTTTTCTATGTACTTTTACAAACAATTTTTTATCTTCAAAATTCAAGGCTTAAGTATGCATGTTGAATCATTGCAGCATTTATATGTGAGTGGGGAACTAGAACTCACAGAACTTCAATGTGCATAAATTTATGTGCCAATGTGATAGGCAATACATATATAAAAAATATATATGTCATTATTTTCCTACCATTAATAAAGTGGAAATAGAAGTGCTTTTACTCTGTATTGTTTTGCTGTAATAAACCTTAGCCATGACAGTAATCTGATATTGAGTCTTGTGTGTTATCCTTCTTATGGATCACTGAATATAGGGGAGTCCCTGGAACCATCAAAAGAGTTGGCATCAGAAGTGAGGTGTTAGCTTTGATGAATTTTGTTGTAATAGTAGCATAATTACATTCAAGTATTTGCTAATCTTTTACTTCACTAAATAAATTTCAATATTCATTTTAAATAACAAATTCAGGCATTTATGAATATATTTATAAATCAATGATTTTTTTTTTCATTAGAAGGTCAGTCCTGTTATGGAGTGATATCGGAATCCCCTTTGGCAAAAGGATATTTTTTCAATCTCTATATGTGCATTTTGGGAGTTTGATGCAACCCTAGACATCTATAATTTTCCTTTCCCCGTAATTAATAACTTCCACTATAGAAGACCCTGAGACTTATAAAAGTGTGTACTAAAGTTTTGAATTACTTAGAAGCACTGTTCTGAACTCATTAAATTTACCAAATCAATTCATATGGGAAAAATATTTTTTAAATATTTAATGTTTCTTCACACATATAATCGCAAATAAATAAATTAATAATACCATTAAAGTTTTATACTTTTAATTGCATTTTATCATAAAGACTTTCTATGTGTTTTTAGAATTTGTGAAACCTTAGTGAGATTGCTAAGCCCATTTCCACATGCATAAATGAGAGAATAGAATTAGACAATCTCTAAGGATCCTTTTTGCTCTAAGATTATATGATTCTAATTAACTGAACTGCGTACCTTGAGCAGGGAAATTAAATTGGAACTATAGTTGAGGTTACTTTTTCATTGAGTTAATAGTTAGGAACTTGGAAAAGTAGAACCAAAAAAGGCAAAACAGTCTTTTAATGACAGATCATAATAAATTTGCTAATATTATAGAAAGGTCATTGGAAAGAGTCTATTCTTTTTTAAATTATGGGTCCCTTCGACTTATTAATAGTTTTGGATAAGTTTATGCAATCTCTTATTAAAGAGATCTAAGTTAAACCATGTCTGTGTTTTCTCCAGATGGAATTTCAAGACTTTAAAGCATTTAAGTTTGGAAAGAATATAGCACCTATTATCTAGCTTTAGTTGAGAAAGAATTAAATTTTTAAAAAATCACAAAAATAAGGAAAGATTTGTTTCTCTTTCCTGGGTTTCAATTATTTTATCTTTAAAAAGAATTCAATGACTTAGAAATTTTATAAATCAATGTAACTGACATTAATCAAATGTGATTTTTCTCTAGATAATCTATTTTTTGTCAAGGACAATATAAAGCAATAAACAGACTCTAAAATAAATGCTTTTCAAGTATCTGCTGTGAGACATCTCATTATTATTGTTATTTATATTTTTACTGTTATTGAATGCCTTTATGGACTTTTCCAATAGTGCAGCAGCAAATAAACATTCTCAATACTGATAATTGGAAATGACCTGGTAACTTCTTGGTAGTAGAGACCACCAATTGTTCTTAGTATGCATTCTTCCTTTATTCTGTTTAGCAATAGAACCTTAAGCACATATGACCACAAACAGGAAATTACATTTCACAGCCTCCTATTCAGTGATTAATTTTGATCAAGTGTAATACGAATGATATCACGGGCATAAATTCCAGTTAATCTTCATAGAGACAAAGCTGATTGTTTAGATTTCTTCCTACACTTTTCCTCTGGCTGGAATGCAGAAGTATTGCTGAGCTACCTTCAATCATGAAGATGAAACTCTAAGACGGGATTATGAAGCAAAGTGATATGGAAGTCACCTGGGACCAGAAAGGACTCATGAAAAATATGAACCCCACCGGCTCTCTTACTGTTAAGAGACACTCAACACTGCATTAAGGATCACTCTAATAATCACTCTTGAATAAGAGATATTGACAATTACAGTAAATTGTATATATTTTTCTCCCACAAAGTATTGAGGGGTTGACTCCTTTTATTTTCCTAAAGAAACAACAAAAAATGCTGGACAACCTCATTTTTAGCCAGAAAGGGCTATCATAGTGCTGTTTTCAAAGACACATTCTTCCATGGTCTCATCTTGCTGCAACATTTTAAATCTATAGTATGTGCTAACATCATCAGGGCATCTAATGGCTCAAAAAGCAAAGAATATTTATTGACAGTTTATCAACCATGTATATTCCCAGAGAGAGGAAGAAAAATCACATAACCAAATTTCAAGTATGGTTATCCAAAATTGTTCTAAAATTTTTCACTTCTCAATTCTTCCTACTAATTGAAATAAATGGGCAAAATACATTTGCGATGTGATAATTCTTCAAACATGGCTCTTATTCAAGGCAATACTAATGGTTAGGACATTTACAAAAGCAATAACTTTGTTTTAAAAAGTAAGAAT
The DNA here is from genome assembly GCF_027409185.1 of Cynocephalus volans. NCBI lineage: Eukaryota > Metazoa > Chordata > Mammalia > Dermoptera > Cynocephalidae > Cynocephalus > Cynocephalus volans. Next base: position 116,008,149 of record NC_084468.1, on the reverse strand, counting down.
GAATTGAAAATTGTGCTTGGCTTACTTTACGTGATTTTCTTCATTATGCAGAAAATGGGTAGATATCCTTAGGGAAATTTTCATATCTTATTTGCCTAAAAGTTATAGTGATCTTGGAAAAAGCTTAAAGCAATCTATTCTTTCAAACAATTGTCATTTAACTAGGGTATTAAGCATCCTTAAAAGTTTGCATGTTTTTTTTTTTTTCCCCAAGGGCCATGCATTCATACACAGTTGTAAGAGAATATTATCAAGAATTGTGAAGGATCTGAGCTTTCAAGTTAGCCTGCCTCAACTTCATGGATGCTGGCAGAAGATACATGACTCCTTGATTGGAGGCAAAGGATTTTTTTATTTGCAGCACAACACACAGTTGTGTGAGCTTTATGTTTGTATTGGTCCCTCTTTTTCACCAGGTGCAATGATTCCAATAGGTGCTGCTCATACAGTTTGTGTCCGGTTGAAGAACTCTAAGTATAGACAACACAAATCTTTACTAAACGGACAGTAAGCAAACCTGTCTGATGTTTTATATGGAGGGAAACACTATCTTTATTATACTGGAAAATAACTAAATCTGTTCTCTGACCATTAATAAACACTTTCTTTCTTCCAAGTCTGTGCCCTATCCAGACATCTTTAAAGCAACAATCTAGAACAAAAGTGAAGCTGCTGCCACTCTACTTGAAAAATACACAGTAATACATGAGAAAAATTGAGAATTTTATCTTAACAAATATACTTCCAGTTCCCAAAATGCTGTTTTCTAAAAATTGTGGAATATACTAAAAAGCATATGTACTTCAGAGGGCCTGGTTTTCCAAAGTCTTGCAGTTTCAGATATTGACCTTGCAATGACAGGAAATCTTCCTCAGGCTATAAGCCTCTGTTGCAAGATAAGAATTGTGGCACAGCAGGTTGCTGGCTCAAAGACAAAATAGTTACTGACTGTTATGTAAAAATACTGAGAAAATGCTATAAGAAGGTATGTCATCTGGCTTGTTTCACTGAAAGTTACCAGCCTATACTGTTAAACTATAACCTCTCCTATGTTCTCTTCCTGTAACTTCCTGGTCTGGAAAATAAGGGCAGGAAGAGAACCCCAATTCAGCATTAATTTCCCAAGGAAGGGATCCCTCTTGCTTGAGTGTTCCAGTGGGAGATTAACCACTTCAGGGCCTCTTACTGCTCAGAAGAGATGGGCTTTGAGTAATCCTTTGTGTCTTTGTCACCCAGGGGAAGTGGGGTGACAAATCCGTGGGGGGTGAAGCAACACAAAGCAACAAAAAATAAAAGGTCTGAGTATTTGTGCTCAAAATTCATGCTATTTCGTCTTTCCAAGTTTCTTTTTCCAATCACCTTTTCCCATACTACCAAATAAAGCATTCCTCTCACCTATCAAAAACTCACTTTGGTATTAAAATCCCTAGGGTACTAAACAGAGACTCTCACTGGAGAAACATATTTATAAATTGTTGATGAGTGATATTTGGTAAAATAAATCTTGGGCTTAATTCTTTCTCCTTTTCCCTATCACTGTCAACCTCTTCTGTATTTGTTTACTAATTTTTATCATGTATTTAATAGCCAAATTTATTCAGAACATACATCTTGGCAGCCTCTGTTCTAACTATTTATATGTACAGGTTATTTTATCTTCTCAAGAACACTGAGAAGTAATCCCTACTACTAGCTCCTTGTTAAGATGAGGAAACTGAGAGACAAATTTAGTGATTTGCTCAAGACTTCAGAGCTAGTCTGTGGTATAGAAGAAACTAGGACTAAATTAGTCAGCTTCTACTTCCTGAAACTTAAACATTTCATTACACAACCCTAGTATGTGTAAATAATGATATGCACATCATAAAATTATGTTACTTCGATTACATCAGACACAAAATGATTTAGTATTCTTATTTTAAAATTACAGAACTAGAGAATGTATGCAGGCATATCCTGAGGAACACCTTTAAAATCAATGTTTTTCTACTCTAAATCCTGTTTTTTAAAAGTACAAAATATCTTGGAACTTACATATGTATTAATACAAAAATGTGGCCAGTATTTATATAAGAAAATTTATATACTTTTACAGGGGGAAGAAAATAAGATCACAGTACATATGAGATAAGAGAATTTCTCTCAGAGAGAAGAATGAGGTGTTAATCAAAGACTTTCTGTCACTCCCAGAGTAGAATGATTCACAATGTTTTCCTAAAAAGATTTGCAAATAGTCAAGAACAAATGACTATGGTGATAGAGGAACATTTGCTGTTATCTTGTACCTATTGCACCATTGTAAATTTGTTCATATGACAAATATTTAGTCTTCTCAATTTCAATTTTACTGAAAAGTGAGGCCCTTACTTGCACTTGATTGAGAGAACCGTGCATGAGAGAATTTTGAGCTGGACTACAGACCTTAGAAAAACTCTGCATTTTTCCTCTTGAAAAGAGAGGTCTGTGTGTTCTAGCCAGGGGAAGAGATTGAAGCAGATACCTCAGCATCAGAAGGACTGACTTTGACAGAGATTGGTGAGATGATGACATTATTTCCTTTTTCTGTACTATATGGTAATGCTATATTTTCAAGTCTCTATCAGATAGGTTGAGACCATTAAACTGTTAAGTAAAATGTAGGTAAAAGTTATGCTTGCCACGTCACACTGTGCTGTAAGATGCCCCATGCAATCCTTCTCATACTCTTCTCTTTCCTTTTTACTGAATACAGAGCATACAAAGGAAGTCTCAAAGGAATTCCAGAAAATGAAATTCCCCATTGCACTATGATGTGAATGAGAAGAAAAAAAAATTGTGCTAAGCCACTTATGTTTGTAGTTTGTCTGATTCAGGGGCTAACTTTATTTACCTACCATGACTAATACAGTAAGTCCCTACTGATGATTCTGCAATGACTATTTTTGCAATGAAAGTGGTTATAATAACATACATGATTAATAGAACATGATAAGATTTACAATTTTTTTTTTTTGGCTTGTTTGTGCACATGGTAGGATATACCTCCCTGACCTGTTGAACTTAGTCGTAGCATATAATTTCCTCTGGCTATTGAAATGTGAATAGAATAAAGTGTCTATATTCTTCTAAAGTGAATACGATCCAGACTGTGCCACACAGCATTCTCTTTTGTCGTGATTGCAACCACTTTCAGTGTTCTGGAGTGGCTGTTCTGTTCCCTGGATCCTGGTGTAAGGATGATAATGACCCATTAGCAGAGCCCTAAGCATCACAACAGATGTGTGAAATGGGTGAGATATAAATGAGTTCGTTCAGGCCACTGATTTTAAAGATTGTTTATCATAAGCCAAGCTTACTCTTTCTGATGTAATTGAACTGTTATAAGGATGTAATATTTGCTCTGAGGTGTTGCATGATTATTATTGGTTAGTGGTAGGCCAGGCCACAAGTTGTAGGCATGGCAGTATCCTGAGAATTGAAAGCCAGTCTATGTGGTTGGCAGAGCCTATGCTCCTGGTCTGCCTGAAACTGTGTTGATGATGCTATGGGAACACCACAAACCAACCTTGCTTCTTACATGGTAACACTCTTTATGCATGCAATTACACATCTCTGGTGTATCTGATATGAAAGAAGCATGTTCCAGCATCATGAAGGCAATAAACAGATTGCCTCAGTGTGAATATCCTTCATAGGGCTGGTGAGTATCAACCTGAAAAAATAGGCTTTTAACTCTGTTAATAATTTTAGCAAATTAAGTATAAAGGGAATGTCCCCATATAGTTCTCGATCAAGTTGTTCTATGACAGGAAATACAAACCAGAAAACTTTCCTAAGCAATTAGACTTAGCCAAGAAATTCGTGTAAATAGAGACCCTATCCACTTATTACTGAAAACGGAGTATATCTTAGATGAGTGCTACCTTCTATTTTGGCCATTAGATGAAGGTCCCTTCACTCATCTTTTGTAGTGTTTCCCCTGAAGATTTGGGCATATGGCTGTAACCCATTGATTTTTTTTGGAATCAAAGAATAATAACAAAGTAAAATAATTTAAATGTTCTTTAAAGTCTACATGTAGTTTATATTGCATGTTCCTATAATTTTTTGTCATCTGTGGTCCAAATCTCTTTTATTGAAAAACTTGACACTTTACCATGTACAAATCCATGCAAAAAAGCTGGACATAAAAGTTATATAAAACTCCCAAAGTTGGGTGTAGTGAGAAATTGCTAAAGGGTCACAGAAAATGATTACATAGTGTAATATTGAATATACTAATGATCCTGATTTGAGCATCATATATTGCACTCAAGTACTGATATGCACAATCAATTATGTTTCAATTAAAATTTTTTTAAAAAAAATCCCAAAATCAAGATGTGAAGTTTCAGTAACAAATAATCCTGAATATGCAATTCAAATATATTCAAATAATGCTTGAGGTTCTAAATTTCAGGTTCTTTAAGATTTAGAGTTCTTCACATACATCTACTAACCCATTCCAAGTTGGTATTTCTTGCTAATAAAACCAAATAACCATGTTCAGGGTAAATTTTAAAGAATAAATGCTTAAAATGCAAACTATGTTTTCATCCATTTCATTCAGAAGTATAAGATTAATTACATAACATTTTTACATGAATGTTGAAAGTGAAAACTATTTTTACTTGCTTAAATGACAATATAACTTACTAAATGAATGTATGCATTTGAACTGTACCTTAATTACCATAAACTCTCTCCTATCCAACTATTATATGTAAAATAAATTATCAGCAAACATAAATAAGGTGCTACACCAGAGCTACATCACATGAGCTAGATGATGTGAGACATAATTAATAAACAGACTATATTTAAATTCTATAAAGCCATAAGCATTTAAATTATAACTATGCTACAGAGCAGTAACCTATCTGCATATTAATTATATCCCATAAAAGCAATATACCTTCACTAATTAATTATACTTGAAGTAGCAACTATGGCTTAATTAAATGAACCATTTCTAATAGTGAAACCTTAAAATAATTGAAATCTTCTGTCTAGAGGCAGTAACAATTTTTGTCATGAGAAAGGAAATCAAACACAGCCTCACTAAGCAAAGCTAATGCACAAATGACATTGAACCTGAAATTACCTAGGGCAATAGTTTTCAAACCTTTCTGTGAAGGGCCACCTACTAAATAGTTTAGACTGTGTGGTTCATATGATCACTGTCACAACTACTCAAATCTGCCACTAGAGTACGTAAGTAGCCATAGACAATATGTTAATAAAACCCCAAAAACCAAAAAAAACGATGTCATTGTATTCCAGTAAAACTTTATTACCAAAAAAAGATCATGGACATGATTGATTACCCCTATGATCTGTAGTTGACAACCAGTCACATAGGATCAAATTATTGAACTCATCTTTACTACATTTCTAAATTTTCTAGTATTGTAATCTAGATTTCGGTCCTTCTTATACCCCCACCTTGATGATTAAGTTCTAAATAAACTTATCATATACAACATTATAATAAATTACATTAGTATGTATTTAGCACACGTTTTTCTTTCTGTTTTATAATTTAGATTTTTTGTGATGTTAAGATTTTGTTTACAATAGATGTTTAGACACTATGGAAAGGTATATAAGTTTGTTGTATATGTTCATAAAAGATAACAGTGGCTGCATTGAAACTGCATGAGGAGACCCACCAAGAAACAAAGAAGAGATTGAATATGTACATAATAGAGTATAAGAGTTATTTCTGTATTTTGAGCCCTGGTGTGGTTTTGTTTGTTTGTTTGTTTTACTTTATGATAGAAATTTTGGAAGTGTATGATACATACACTTTACAACTACTTGTCAGATATATGATGTCTTTTCATCAAGCATCACGTGCCTGCTTTTGATCAATGTCTGCTGCGGGTTGATTAAATTGTGTCCCCAAAGTTCATAAATTAGAAGCCTAATTCACACTGCAACTGTTGAGGGTGGGAAATCCTGTTATAGTAACTGAAAGGTGAGAACTTGAAGAGGTGATTAAATTATAGAGCCATGCTGTAGTGCATGGATTAAAAATGGTGGTCATGAGCATGCTTCTGAAGGCTTTAAGAGAAGAGACACGAGAGATTAGTCTCTCTGCTCCATCATTTTCTGCCATCTGAGACCCCTGGGTCACTGTTGCCACCATCAAAGCCTTCACCAGCTGTATTCTTTGGACTTTGGGTTTCCCAGCCTCTGGAACTGTAAGCAATAAATTTCATTTTCTTATAAATTACCCAGTTCTAGGTATTTTGTTATAAGCAACAGAAACAGATTAATACATCTACTGATTACATTTTTCCACTTAGATTCTTGAGAATTCCCCATGCACTGTCTCCTTTTCCATTTTTCTCTTATCCTAGTCAATTATTTTCAAAATTAGTATCTATTGACAGGAAAGCAATTAAAATCAGTCCAGGAAGGACTATAAAAAATGGTTTGAAATGTATCCATCAAAATGTAATTTTGGGGCCGAGCCCGTGGCGCAGTTGGTAGAGTGCTGCGCTGGGAGCGCGGCGACTCTCCCGCCGCGGGTTCGGATCCTATATAGGAATGACCAGTGCACTCACTGGCTGAGTGCCGGTCACGAAAAAACGACAAAAAAAAAAAAAAAAAAATGTAATTTTGCAATTTTTATACAATATCCCATCCAAACTTTTATCCTGCAGAATTTACATGGTTGCTATTGTCAAACCGTCTTCCTTTTATGTCATTTCCAATTTCCTTCTATATCATTACTATTTTTGTATGAATATGATTTATATGACATTAAAAAAAATAAAAAATCCCTCATCTCATATTCTGCAAGTACAGAATATTTTGATTTTTTCTTCTTCAGAGCAAACCTTCTCAAAAAAGTTCTTCAGAAAAGTGCCATACCTAATAGAAGCAGTAAGAATGGACATCTGTGGGAATCTGAATGATGGCCCCTGAGGATATCCAGGTCCTAATCCCTAGAATCTATAAATTTTACTTTATACAGCAAAGAGAATTATAGATCTGATTAAGTTAAGAATCTGGAGATGGGCAATTATTATGGATTATCTTTGTGGGCTCTAAATTCAATCACAAGTGGTTTTATAACAGTGAGGGAGAGAAAGATTTGACATAGAATGCAGAAAGTTCTGTGACGATGGAAGTAGAGAGAGATTTGAAGATGCTATGCTGCTAGCTTTGAAGAAGGAGGAAGGGGTCACAAGTCAAAAAAAAAAATAGTTCTAGAAGCTGCATTTTTTGGATAATTTCTGGAATAATTCTCACCTGGACTCTGTGGTGCAAGTATAACCCTGTTTGCACATGGGTTTTGGCCCAGTGAAACTAATTATGGATTTCTGGCCTTCAGAACTGTAAGAGAATAAATTTGTGTTTCTTTAATATATCCATTTTGTAGTAATTTGTTACAGCTGCCATAGGAAACTAACATAGCATCTTTTCTTGTTTTCATATTTAAAGGTAGGTCTTCTAACATTTCCACATTATGTCATATGACGTTTATGTGGAATTCAAAAGATACGTTCTATAAGGTTAATGAAGCGTCTTTTTAATCCTCATTTAATAAGAGTAAATATCATGAACCAATGATAATTTTCACCAAATACTTCTTCTGTATCTATATTTGTTAAGATACAGATCTTACATATCTGCATCTATTGAAATGATGTGATTTTTCCCATTTAATCTGTGAATGTGATCAGTAACATATTTTTAATTAGGTCTTAATTACAGAAAACTAGATATATCATTATCCTTGATTTATGACATGCTATTATCTTATGCCTATTCATGTTCAGCTTTTTATATAAATAAAAATAACTCTGTTTTACAAACATCAGGATTGTACCACCCCACATGGGAATGACCACATCTAACCATGTAGTTTCTAACTTCCATCTCATCCTCTGTAATTGTCAATATTTGAACCACAACATCTTTATTCTCTAAACCAGCAGCTGAGGTCTAAGCTCAGTAGTCCAACCTTCTTCTGGGCTTCTGAAGTATCACCAAATGCATATATACCTTTGAAGCTGGCCATATTTAAAGGGTTTTTGTATGCGGATTTTTTGGCCTCCTTCCCTGTGGTTACTTTTTTCTTGGAAATTTGTCCCATGAGCCCCAGGCTCACTAGATGCTCAAGACTCTCATCTCTGTCTCCTCAACATAGTAAAACTTCACTTTCTGACAGTGCTCTCTTTTGTTCACATCAGTATTAGGAAATGCTGTTGGAAGGAAAAATCTGGGTGAATGTAATTTATTGTGTGTGCTTAGTACTCCTTAATGATAAATCCCTCAAGTTCTGTATATGTTGGTTTTTCTCTAGTACCTTCAAATAGTTGTCTGATACATTTTGCCCAGCTTCTATAGTCATTTTCATTTTGTGGGTTTTTTCACTCTGTGCTGGTTAATCGTGAGCTGAACCTGAAATCCTCTAATATATACGTAAATGGGTGGTTACTATAGTTCATGTTACATTTCTTGTTTTTCTAATGAGATTTTTTTTGAGTTCTCTATTTTGCCATAATTCTGGAATTAAGGACCCGCTCATCTCATCTAATCTAGTTTCCTATCCATAATTCTAATGAAAATGTTCTTTTGGTGACTGCCAATAACTTCTAAATGGGCACTAGTCACATTTCCCAAAGGCTCGGCAACATTTCAAACAGTTGACAACTTCCTCCTCTTCAAACGATTTTCCATTATAGATTCCTCTAAAACTACACCAACATGTATTTTTTCTTGCTGCCTCAACGTTTTGTTTTCAGTTTGGTTTTGACACATTTACTTTCTCTGCTCATTTTGTATTAATTTATATTGTCTGTCCAATCCCTTGCTTGGGTGACTTAACCAAAAGAATTTTTTTAAAAGCCTCATACATGTTGATAATTTTCACAATTTTTATTTTATCTCTGATTGTTCTCTAACTTTCCCACTTAGATACAGAGCTGTTTAATCACAATTTCTCTTTTCTCTCATGCCAAATATCCACATAACTGATAGTCCTGTTATTTCTTTCTCCAAAGTATATCTCAAATGTGTTTACTCTTTCTGTCACCATATCTACTATCACTGTCTTAGTTATTACTGGCTGCTCTAACAAAGTATTTATTTTTCACAATTCTGGAGGCTGGAAGTCTGAGATCAGGGTACCAGACTGATCAGGTTTTGGTGATGACCCCTTCTGAGCTGCAGACTGCTCTCTCCTTGTTATATTTTCACATGGCAGAAAGAGAGTGAGAGAGCTCTCTGGGGTCCCTTTTCTAAGGTCACTAATATCATTCAGAAGGGCTCCACCCTTATGACTTAGTCACCTCCCAAAGCCCTGCCACCTAATAATACCACCGTTTTGGGGGTTAGAATTTCAATTTACCGAGTTTCAGGAGAAGCAACAATTCAGTCCATTGTAATCATTGTCCAAGCCATCATCATCATTATCTCTGTGCTATACTGGGAAAATAGACTCTGACCTTGCATTTAATCCTTTCCCCTAAAATGATTCTTCAAATAGTGATGTCAAGGAGAACCAGAGCCAGACAGTAGTTAAAGTGGTAAAAGTAGAATTTATTCAGAAACTTTGCAATATGGGAAAAGAGACATTAGTACAGAACTGAGCTCAACTCTGCATACAAAGACAAGTGGGAATTTATAGTCAAAAAGTAAGATGAGGGAGTCAGTGGAGGAAAAATTAGTAAAAGGAGATATCAAGGGTAGGGGAATGTCAAGCTAGGACTAATGTCAGAATCCTGCTGACATCACCAATTGTCAAGCTCTTTTACCTGCCCGTAATCCTGTACCAACTAGGCCAATTGTCGAGCTACGGCTGGATCTGGAGCTCACAGACCCCTCAAGCCCATTCACGACTGGGTTACAAACCCTTCACACTCCAGGCTGGGTCACCAGAGCCCTTCACACTCCAGGCTGGGTCACCAGAGCCTTTGCTGGTTGAACTAGGCAACCAGCAAACAGGTCCTTGGAAGCTGTAGGTTAGAGAGCATGGCCACAGGGAGTAGCGGATGCCAGAGGCAGATGCCAGCCAAGGTAGATGCCAGCCAAGGTGGTGGGATTGCACATGTGCACCAACTCCACCCACACACAACTTGCTTACAAAGAATGCTGCACCACCCCCAACCAGCCCTGAGGCAAGGGGAACCTGATTAAATTATTCTATTTTTCCAACAAGAAATTCTTGCTAAATTAACTTAAGATTCTTTCTAAAGGCAGGCCAGGGCAATCAGATATCAAGAGTGGGAATTCTCTCTAAACTGACTGAGCAGGATTCTTGCTAAAAGAGGGCTATTCAGGCCAGGCAAGGACAGGGGCCTAGGTAGAAACCTAGTCAAGAAGAGGGCTCAGAGGAGCCGACTAAAGTTTGGTCAGGGAGAAATTTTTTGTCACTAACTGCAGTATTTTTTGTTGATTGCTGAAAATAAGACTTATGTAACTTTAATGACTTTCTAATGACATAATGACAGAAATGACTTTCAGAACTGCATTGTTTAGTATGTCTCTTACTCACAGAATGTACTGGATTCTGCTTCAACAGCAAATCTGAAAATACTTCATTTAATAGTGAGTTAAGGCTGGCCCGTGGCTCACTCGGTAGAGTGCGGTGCTGATAATAGTGAGTTAAGCCCATTTGTGTCCTTGATATACTGTCTTCCCTTGGGTATCTATGGGGGATAGGATCTCTGAGGATAATATTTATTTTGTTCCCAGTGTTTTTCTTCAGAGTAGATGTTCTATTTGAAGGGTGAATATTGTTGATTTCTGGTTGTAGTCTATTAATTGTAGAACCTTTCAATATTTGTCTTTATCTTTATTTTTATAGTTGTAATTAATCCCACCCAGTGCTGGTCCTATGCTGCTAAAGATTTGACAAATTACTCTGGTATTCCAGGTTTTATGTTGATTACTTGTTACCAGTTTTGTTGATGGTGTTACCCATGAGTTTTTCCATTTTATCTCCTTACTACTCTGTTTGGTGTTTTGAGGAGACCATGACATAAATGAAAGAAAAGAAGATAGATAGATACCATAGTTTTCTGGTGGAAGTTTTTTTCCCATTTATCTTATTTAATTTTCTTATTATCAAGAAGTTATACTTTTCAATGAGAAAATAATCCCACTTAAAGACAATGCTCAGACTTCTCAATATACTTGACACTATATTTTATATGAAAATAAATGAGTAAAACATTTTTGGTTGGTACCTGCTTTATTATAATGCTATGTTTCTTAGATAATGTAATAAAATTAAATATAATGTGTTATTTCTCAGAGAAAATATTTATGTCTAATGAGGTAGCAAAACAATATTTATAGATTGAATGAAATTATCTCACTAAATTTAAATAAGAAATAGATCTTAGTTCTCATTGGCTTGTTTATATCCTAGGTCCTCTTATTCATATAATTATTTAATTTTGTTGGCTCATTTGTTATGTATTACTTTGTTAGCCTAAAAGCTAAAATATTCTTACAGTTCCTAGCCAGCAATTGCTGTGCTTTCTTATTATAGTATTTGCTTATCACAAACTTGATGCTGTGTCTACTTCTCATTCTTTATGACAAAATAAGCAGAAAAAAAAAATCTCTGGGAATTGGCTCTATGATATAATTAAATGACACAAATATGAACCTTATGTTTTTTATCTATAAAATGGGAATAGTAAAAATAGCAAGCTTCTGATCATTGTTATATGAAAAAGTTATGAGTTTTATGAGTGCTTTTCTGGGTACCTGGTTTAGAAAATAAACCTGTGCATTTTATCTTTAACGTCTTTTAATAGTCAAAAATAGTTTTCATGATAAAACAGTTTACATGTATTAGTTACTATATATATTATATGACCTGTAGTTTTTTTCTTTTTTTAATTTGTATTATTTATTGTTAGCATATTCATTATTACAAATCGTGATTTTTCTTTATGCCTTTTACCTGATCTATTTTTCATATTTTGAAATATATATTTAAGAGGCCAATATCCTGATTTGCAGAAAACAGAGGAAATTTTCTTTCTTCAATGATTCTAAGTATACATTTCTTCACCCAGGGATGCTGGAAAGCAAGATCATGACAAGCCATTTTATGGAAACTCTTTTCTTCAAAATATCTTTCTAAAGCTGAGGCAAAAAGAGTCCTTTCTCTCCCATATGTTTAATTTAAAGTTGTTTTAATAACACTGTGCAGATAACCAGTTAAAATTATCCAATATAATAAAACACACATTTCCTTCATTAAACAATTAAATATAAAGACAAAGGAAGGTATTCTTTGAAAATGGAAGTTTTATAATATTTAGAATTGTTAGTATCTCAGCTACTTGCTAGCATATAATTTGGAAAAAGGTATTCATTTCATTTCCTTACCTGTGAAAATGATAATATTGTCTATCCTGCTTGCTTTTGTACTAACATTTAAACATGATGCTATATCTTCTGCATAAATTAGCATGAAATACTCTGCATAATATTTGTGTTACTGCTACTATATGTTAATACAAAAATTTAATTTCCTTAATAATTTTGTACTTGTTTTGATGTATATAAAAGCAATAATTCTAAATTTGAGCATTGACTATTCTCTTGACAGTGGAGAAATCTGTGAGCACATGAAAATATTTTTTTTTATTATTTTTAAATAGGTCCTGAGAAGAAGATTAGGGGGGAAAAAGAAAACACATCAAAAAGTTAAGAGACAGAAAGAGCTTTTTGGTTGTTGGTAAATTCAATAAAATCTTATGTAATCCGACTGGCAAATCTCATTTCTTTGAGCATCCCAGTGAAGACTGTCACAAATCATCAAAATTCAACACAACAGAGTAAAAGCTAAGAGCTTGTTATACCAAAACTAAAAAGATTGGTAAGAGTCAAAATGAAATGCTATTACTGAAAATCTTCTTTTATCTAATGTTTTGCGCAGAGTGAAAATTGAACAAATACATACCCTTTTCATGGTGTTAAATGAATTTTGACACTATTAAACAAATATTCTTTCATCCTAAGACCTCCTTGATACTTTTTCACAAAAGGCATTATTAGACCATACTATGTGATTCTATCCCATAATATTCTGATTGCCATAATGTAAATTATTTTCTATACAACAAAAAAATGCACTCTGTTTTAAAAAAATAAACACTGAATTATGATGAGAAAGAAATTCTTTAAGTAGTTACCATCTTCAAGGAATTTATATTAAAATCATCTTTGACAATTTCTAACATAATTATTTCTCTTTTCCTCCCTTTCCAGAAGTTCTTGCTTATATAACAGAAAGCAATAAAAATAAAATACATGACAGCAAGGATATCAAATACATTTATATTTTTTAAAGAAATGAAAGCAATTAAAAAGTGGTATGATCTATATTTGTTGTTTATTAACAACTACTGCAAAATTACAAATGATAATGGCTTCACTGTAGATTTTAGAGAAATAGGAAATCAGCTGTATCAGTCAAGTAAGCATTATCACATAAGAGTTTTCTCCTTTGTAATGATGTAATAATGTGTAAAGTATATTTCATGATATTCAATTTTTATTGATTTATGTTTACATTACTTATTTAACATATATTATTTGAGTATTAGATATATATCAGGCACTATTATAGATGCTTAAGCTAGTAAATGGTATGCTAGAAAGAGGAAAGAGCCATAGAAAATAAAAACCAGATACATAAATATATTGAGTTTATTAAAGATAACAAGAGCTTGATGTCCCAATCTGAGAGAAAGGAGTTACAAATAAGAAAGAGGGCAGAATAAAATAAACCTTGGGCTGTCTCATTAGAATCAGAGGAATTAATATGTACTTATGTTTTTTTTTCTAGGATAGATAAAATAATAATAATAATATGTATGTGTACATAGTTTTAACCACTGAGAGGACTTAGAAACAATTGCATTCCAATAGTAATAAGTACATTTTTTATTCAAACCTTGGATTCACTTCATTTTTCTATAAAAGAAAACAGGGATCCTTGGAGCAATGCTTGATTTTGGGTCTGGGGAACAGAAAGAACAAGATGAGTCTGAAACATCTTTTGGTGTAAGAAAATAAGGATATTCCAACTAATGATGAATATATGCCAAAGAAGATAAGAGACAACTTGAAGTGGCTCTCAATGACTAAAACTGAAATAATTTGAACAAAGAGATAATGATGGTAATGGATTATTAAGATCAAGTAAACCAAATACACATAAATTTATAGTGCTATAAATAAGTAACTGAATAAATAAAGTGGGAGAAGGGAAAACTGTTTTATCCAATAGAATTCTAATTATTAAATGTAAAAAGAATAATGGAAGTAGAAACTACTTAGCAAATAGCATACAATTGTTTCAGACAAGACTGCCAAAATTAGTAGGTGAAACAATGAAAAGAACATTTACATAGTCTTCAAGTATCTTTCAACAAAATACTGATTTAAAACACAGTAACTTGAAAGTGCACATATCTGGCAGGCAGCATCTTAACCAAGTGATTGGAGCAACACCACCAGCAACTGGACATGGTGACACCATGTGGCTCCTGATATGATGTACAAGGAAGGGCAAGCTTAGCTTTGTCGTATTTTGCCAAATATGTTACCTGAATTTAACCATAAGAAAATACCAGAAAAACTCAAATTTTACAATAATCTAAAAAATAGCTTGCTAGTACTCTTCAAAAGTATCAAGATTATGAAAGACAAAGAAAAATTGATGAATCATCTTAGAATTAAAAGGAATAAAGAAATGTAGCAACTTAATGCAATATGTGACCCCAGTTTTGATCCTGGTCAAAGATTATTAGTGATCATTAACAAAATATGTGAATTAGGCCTGGAAATAAATTACTAATCCCATGTCAATTTCCTGATTTTTAACAACTGTACTATTATTTATGATGTTAACAGTTGGGAAACTGTGTGAAGAATATATAGGAATATTTCACAGTATTTTTTCAAATTTTTGCTAGTCTAAAATAATTTCAAAATAAAAATTTAAAAATAAAATGAATAAAAAAGAAAAAGATCAGTAGTATTAATCTTTTTAAGTATTGTGCTAAATTATGAAATTCATGGTCAATCCCTGAGGTCTTTTATATTACAGTGTGTAAGAGATAAAAGAAATGTACACAAATAAGTAAAGAGTATCAATTGTGATGAAAGTATTACCATATTCTGTGATAAACCATGTTCTATTAAAACAAATAACTGGGTCATGCAAGGCCTGTTTGAGAACCTGAAATGTAAAGTTATAAGTAAAATA
Organism: Cynocephalus volans; assembly: GCF_027409185.1. NCBI lineage: Eukaryota > Metazoa > Chordata > Mammalia > Dermoptera > Cynocephalidae > Cynocephalus > Cynocephalus volans. Next base: position 115,992,875 of record NC_084468.1, on the reverse strand, counting down.
TGAGGAAGAAACCGTTTGACTGAAGAGCCAAATTATAAGGGTTCCAAGATAAGGGGTTAATTTGTGCAAAATCTGTGACATAGGAAAAACCGTGTCCTAAGAACAGAAGGAGCCGTTCCTCACAAAGAGTGAGGGGTTGAGTGGTGCCTATGAGTGCACAGGGCAGGGTAGGACTACTGTCATGGAGGGCTTTACCACTCTTGGAGAAGATTTTGAATTGTATTTCACAGGTAATTAAATGGTTACAAAAGAAAGAAATGTAGGAAGGAAGGTAGGAAGGAAAGAAGGAAGATAGGAAGGAAGAAAGGAAGGAAGGAAGGAAGGAGGGAAAAAAATAATTTTTTTTCTGGCTTTTAAACCAAAAATGATTTTCATGGGAACAAAGATAAATACAGGAAAACCAACCAGAAAACTGCTGAAGCAAAACAAGAGACGATGAAGAGTTTGTTCAATATAATAAAAGATTTATTTAAAGTATGTTGATTTTGAAGAACAAGAACTATCGACAGATGAGATTTTGGAAGACTAGATAAGGCAGGATCAATGACAGCACCAGATGAATTAGGAAGAAAAAAAAAAAAAAACTTTAAAGCTGACAATGAACCAAAGTTCTATTTGAAACAGTATAAATTCAAGTTACTTATGAATCATCCCAGATGACATATTAGGTAAGTAAATGACTATACAAAGCTATAATTCAGAAAAAATGTCAAGGTTTGAAATATTCTGAGATGTTGTTATCTTGTAAATGGCCGTTAAGCCTATAGAAATGCATTAGAACACCCAGCAAGAAAAGGTGTATAAAGAAGAAACACTTTCAGTAAAGAAAAAAGAAAGAAGTCTACTAAGTGAACTGATGATAGTATAGGAGATACTGAAGGAAACTTTCTATTATTAATTTTTCTTTGAAAAGAAGAGTAGAAAATGAGGTGGTAACTGGAGGAAAACAGGAGGTCCATATAAACTTGTAACAAAGAGGGAAATGCAAATTAATAATGAGAATGATCTAGCAGTGTGGGAAGCAGAGCTGAGAGAATCAATTTTGATGAAAAGGACAGATCTGTTATGAAAATAAGAGAAAAGAGATAGTAGCACATGTAGACAAGTAGGAAAATTTGTAATGGAGGGATAAGGCCGTTCCTGCCTGATGACTTCTATTTGCTTGTTATTGGGAGAGGCCATCAATACATCACCTATGGTATCACACAGACGGTAGCTTTGTAGAAGATTGTCATCATGAATAATGTAAGAGTGAATGCACTGAGAAACTATAATAGAATGTTTAGCACTATTGAGTATCGTTTTTCAGATTTGTAATTTTGAATTTAAAGTAGAATTATCCAGATGAATTCTGCTATTTTTTCCCAGAATTCTTGAGCCCTTCAGATGTTAGCACATAGAAAACAAGAATTTGGAATCATTTGGCTCATTCCAAAAACTTAGTCTAAATCAGTATTCTAGAGGGAACTGTTAAAGCCCTGGATTTTCATTACGTAAGAGACTTAGGCCCTGAAGCAAGACTGTATTAGGGAATAAGAAACTCTAGACCACAATGAGAATGAGAATAGTTCAAAAGAGAAAATGAGACAAAAATATGCAATGCAAATGCCATTAACTAGGCATAATTAAAGGAGAGGAAAGTAAATAATGTATTCTCACTCAGGATTAGTAAAGCAAAAAGATTGCATTATGATTTTATTGTATGCAGAACTCTATACTATACTAAGCCTAAGAAAAAATATAAAAGACTTGGTATTTACTCTAAAATAAAGTATTTAATGAGAACATATGTGGTAAGCACATAGAAATATATAGGGACAGATTTATTCAATAAGTATTCAATGACTATTATATATCTTATGTCACTTAACCTCACACTATTCCTGTAGAATAAATATTACTAACTATATGGGTTACAAAAAGGTTTGTGTAACTGAAAGAAATAACATAGCCTGATTCAGGTTTTACATTCATTAGGCCACAAATTTGTAGTCAAAACCTAGTTCTCTCATTATATCAAACTCTCTTCTAAAGAACAAAAGGAAAGAGTTTGGTTGTTTATTTATATATACTTCATCTTAATTCCCAAAGTATATTAACAAGGAATGGGTATGCTTTATTGATATTAGAATAGCTTAGAATTAAGAATTTGAAACTTAAGTCATTTCATTCAGTTACATAAATGTTAGGCTGCCTAATGCATGACTGAATCTGTTCTTACTTTTGAAAAGTGCTGCATTTCCCTAAGTTCCCCTTCAATCTACTTCACTAATTATTATGCTTCTTTTTTAATGTATAACTATTGAACCTAGTTGCTGTGATTTGAATGCCCCCCAAAGCTCATATTGGAACTTAACCCCCAACATGGTGGTGGAAGGTGGAGCCTTTGGTAGGTAATTGGATCATGAGAATTGTGCCCTTTAAGAGGACTGATCCATTCATGGAGTAATGAGTTGATGGTTTAATACGTTGTCATGGGTGTGGCTCTGATGGCATTATAAGGAGAGCAAATGAGAAGGTTAGCTCTCTTTCTCTTCCCATACTCTCCATGCTATATCCCGCATTGTTGTTGGACCCTGTAGTAAATTCCCACCCCAAAGAAGGCTCTCACCAGATGTGCCCCCTGAACCATGGATTTCCCAGCCTCCAAACTGTAAGAAATAAATGTTGTTTCTTTATAGATTATCCAGTTTTAGGTATTTCGTTATGAGCAACAGAAAATAGACTAAATGCACTAGTACCCAATTCACAGGTACTGTTTTCAGGTGCAAACTTGACTTAAACAATACAGAAATACAGGAGGTAACATTTGTAGTAGCAAATCAAATTAAAAGAGAAAAGTGTCTATCTAAAGCATTATCAAATAGGTATAAGCCATTTATTTCTATTACAGGATTTTTTTTACGTATCCTAAAAAGTATAGGTTGATATGCTATGAGTAAGTCTTTACAATCCTCAGAATACTAGAAAAGAAAATATGTGTCTTTGATATGTTTTATTTTCATTTCTCTATTTAGAAATTGTCCTAATTGTGAAAAAGAAATTATTAGTCACTGAAATCTCAGAAGGAAAGTTTTTAACATTGGTAGCTACATTTTGCAACAACACACATACAGATGACTACTCATAGATGTAATACATTGGAATTGTAACTTCTCTGTTACTTAGAAGAGGTACTGCACAGGTGAAGAACTCTGTTGTTAACCTTTCCTTGCATGTCAGCTAATTTTCTCTTGGATCATTTCTGGAGAAAGGAAGAAAGCAAGAGATCCTCAAAGAACAAAAACAAAGTTGTAGACCTTTAAATGTATAAGGAAATGTGGAAACTCTTGAACATTAGTCATAAAAAAAATCTGATAAAATTTTCTCTGCTTGTTTTTCAAATATGCTTAGATTAGAAATAAATGGGTAGTTTATTTCACAACTCTCCTGGGTTGAAGGTAAAAAAAAAAGTTTTCATTATTTAGGAAATGGAATAAAATAAACTATACTAGGAAACATTGAAATTCATTCATCCATACCATTTCAACACAAAACTTAGCTTAGAAAGGTCATCAAAAGACCAAAATTATCTGAGCTTGGTAGAGATACAAAAGCAAGACTAGAAAGTCACATTTTTTTTCAGGTAGTGCTTGAATGGATAAATTTTAAAAAGAGAAAAATAGTTGCATTTCTATCCATTGAAATCACTTCTTTTTTTATAGATCATTGTTTCAAATGGCCCAATTTACGGACTGCGTGCCAATTAAATTAATTTTACTCTTCACACTGATTTACCTCTAGTTTCTCTCCCCTATTTAATCTATAATGATATTCTATATTCTATTCAATAAGCACTCGTGGAAATATGTTACGTGCATGGCAGTGAACTAACCACTAGTTACAATGTACAAACTAATGAAAGAATATATTATCTGCCTTCTTAAAGTTTGTACTCTAATTGTCTTGATTTTTTAAACCTGCATTCTTCCATATTTTCTTTAATTTTCTGTACTTAGTCTCCAAAAAGTTCTAAGACACAAAATTCAGTCATCTTTGTATCAGCTAAGCTTCCAATGGCTCTATAACTCAATTTATCACATGAATAATGACTTTCAACTATGTTCAAAATACTGAAAAAGAATAAGAATTGTGTGATAGTTCTTACATTCAAATAAATTAAATTTTAGACTAAACGATAAAGGGAATCTACACAGTTAAATTTATCATAAGTTAGGAAAAACTAGTAGAATGAAAATGTTGGAAAAATTCTATGATACTTGAGTATGAAAGGAACAGTGTTAAAACCAGTTTGGAAGTTTAAGAAGAAAAAAAAAAAAAAAAGGCCTCCTTTCTATTCAAATCATCTTAGAGACTTCTCCCCGTAACTATTACCTTTCTATGGCATTGTACTCCCATCTTTATTTTATTCTATCTTATATTTTGTATTATTTTCTGCCTTTATTTTCACTTCTTGTCCAAGTAATTATTTCCTAGAGACAGTCCTTTATAAGCCTTAATGACTGCATCAACACCAAAAGTTGTATAATATGAGCAAGACTATGTTACCTAGCAACTTATCAATTGTTAAAATTTCCCCCAACTATAATTTAGAAAATATTCTAAATATAATTAAGAAAAGTTTCAAGAATGAGTGAATATCCATATATCTGTAATTTTATTCCATGTGTGTGTGGTGTAAATTTTGTTGAACTTATTTAAAAATTAGTTCTAAACATTACAATGATTCATCGGGTGCGATAGTTGAAACATCTATACCCTCCAAAGCTCACATTAAAACTTAATCCCTATTTTAACAGTATTAATAGGGCAACACAACTATGGTACTTGAAAGGTAGAGCCTTTAAGGGATGATTGGATCATTATGGCACAGCCCATTTATGGATTAATGGTTTAATAGATTAATGGGTAATCATGGGAATAGACTATGACTTTATAATGAGAAGAAGAAAGCATGTGGACATGCTTTTACTGCCCCCTCCCCCGCCATGTGATGCCCTTCACTATCTCAGGACTCTGCAAACAGTCCCCTCCAGTAAGAGGACCCTCACAAGATGCACCCCCTTGACTTTGGACTTCCCAGCCATCAGACCTGTAAGAAATACATTTTGTTTATCATATACCCAGTTTTAGGTATTATGTGATAAGCAACAGAAAACTGACTAAGACAGCAGAGGTCAGCAAATTATTTATTTACACAAAGGGAAAGATAGCAAATGTTTTAGGCTTGTGAACCTATAGTAGTTTCTGTTACTATTACTAAACTGTTGTAGCACAAAAGTAGCCATAAACAATACATAGACAAACTGATGTGGCTGGGATGTAATAAAACTTTATGTGTGAACATGTATGTTAAATTGCATACAATTTTTATGTGCTACTGAATGTTGTTCTTCTGTTGACTTGTTTTCAATCATTCAGAAATGTGAAAAGCATTCTTAGCTTGCAGGCTGTACACATACAGGCAGCAGGACAGAGTCAGCTGATGTGCCCCAGTTTGCTGACCCCTGTGCTTCACCTATAGATACTAATATGTATGTCTCCTACAGCAAAAGCAGTGTCCTACATACATGGTCATGTGTCATTTAACATGGTATACGTTCTGATAAATGTGTCAGGCAATTTTGTGGTTGTGCAAACATCGTGCAGTGCACTTACACAAATCTAGATGATATAGCCTACCACACACTTAATCTATACGGAATAGCTCATTGCTCACAGGTTATAAACCTGTATATCATGTTACTATACTGAATACTGTAGGCCATTGTAACATAAATATAACTATTTATGTATGTAAACATATCTAAACATAGAAAACATACAGTAAAAATATGGTATAAAAGATAAAAATTGGTACACTTATATAGGGCACTTACCATCAATGGAGCTTGCAAGACTGGAAGTTGCTGTCTGGATGAGTCTGCCAGTGAGTGATATGTGAACATACAGCCTAAGACATTCCTGTACACTACTGTAGACTTTATTAACACTGTGCATTTAGGCTACACTCACTTTATAAAAAATATTTTACTTTCTTCAATAATAAATTAAGTCTTAGCTTACTGTAATTTTTCACTTTATAAACTTTTAATTATTTTTTAATTTTCAACTCTTTTGCAATAATTCTTAGCTTAAAACACAAACACATTGTATGGCTGTACAAAAATATTTTTTCTTTAAATCCTTATACTCTAAGCATTTTTTATTTTGTCTTATTTTGTGTTTTTTGTTAGAAACTAAAGCATGAACACACACATTAGCCTAGGCCTACACAGTTCTGAATTATCAATATCACTATCTTCTACGACTACATCTTGTGCCACTGGAAGGTCTTCAGGGACAATAACACACATGGAGCTGCATCTCCTATGATAAACATGCTTCTTTTGGTATATGTCCTAAAGAAACTGCTTGAGGCTGTTTTACAATTAACTTTTTTATATATATAAGCAGGAGAAATACACTCTAAAACAACGACAAAAAGTATACCATAGTAAACACATAAAGCAGTGGCATAACTGTTTATTATGATTATCAAGAATGATGTATTATGCATAATTTTATGTACTATACTTTTATAATACTGGCAGCTCAGTAGGTTTGTTTACACCAGCATTACCACAAAATGGTCAATAATGTGTTATGCTATGACATTATGAAGACTGCAACATCACAAGGCAATAGGAATTTTCCAGTTTCATTATAATCTTATGGGAGGACCACCATCTTATATGAGGTTAGTCATTGACTGAAATGTTGTTAAGCAGCACATGATTGTATCCAGTATAATTATCACGTGTGAAAATTATATTAAATACATTTTTACTTATGCAAGTAATACAAGAATGTAGCACCCTTGAAAAAAATCAATCATAAATAAATCCATTGTGCTTTAGTTAATCTTCAGACAACCATTGCTATCAGTGTGGTTTACATACTTCCAGACATTTTTTAATGCAATCACACAAGTTTATAGGAAAATGTATTATCACCTATTCTACTTATAAACCATATGAAAAATAAATGGATATAAACATTAATCCTGCAGTTTCTTCTTTCTCTTTGATAAGGAACAGGCTGGAGACATAGAAGGCAGGTTTCTTTGTAAGTAAACAAACTACTGACAGGCCTCCAGGCAAACAAACTGATTGTCTAGGAGGGAATTTTCTACCTATGAAATAATGCTTGTAGCAAAATGTAAGTCCGCCCTGCCCCGGGATTGTTTATAGTAAATAAATTTAAATTCCTTTGACCAATGGAGTATAGTTTCTCAGACTAAATAAAGACAAAATGAGGTATTTCATAATTTAAATGTCTCCTCTGTGTAAATGTGGTGAGTACATGCCTCACATAAAATATCCATCTCTATCATTGGTCAAAACACATCTGCTATGAGAGGAAGGGACCAAAGGAGCCACACCACACAGTGTGACCCAACCTCACTCTTCTCCACTTGTGCATTGCTATAACTTTTATTCTTGAAATTATCAGCTCAGGTGGCATAAGATCTGTGCTGCATGTGAGTCTCATCTGATAATCTAATACTTTGTGTATATATTTTTAACCACAACAATGTATTTTTATTTTTCAATAATACGTGGTGGAACTCTTAGCGATTCAGTAAATGAATCTATATTATTCATTTAGCTCTTGGATATGCTGTAGTTTAACTAGACATTTCTCTATCAATGGACGTTTAATCTATTTTGGGGGACTTGAGTATTTCAACTAAAAAAAGCTGCAGTAGACATCCTTGTACAACATTTTATGCACAAAGATATTAGTATTTCTTTAAGAGAGATGATGAGTTAAGGAAAATTGCATTTATAAGGTATGCACATTGTAAAATTTAATAGATGTCAAAAATTGACATCGAAAGTGGTTTTACATTATAGATGACAATTTGATATTATTAAACTTTCATTTTTTTTGCTAAGCTGATGGGTGAAAAATATGATTTTGAAAATCTCATCTGCCACAGAAAAAGTATAAATTGAATAAAAGTCAGTCTTTAATTAAATAAGTATCCACACATCTTTGCCCTTAAAATTCCTTGGATAGTTACATGTCCTAGATAAAATGATGGATATATTCCTCAGAACATATTCCCAAGTATTTCCATATCAACTTTGCTCCTCGATTAGCCCATTTCTGTTGCTTATAACAAAATACTTGGAACTGGGTAATTTATTTAAAAAACAGTATTTACTGCTTACAATTTCAGTGGCTGGGAAGTCCAAAGTCTGGGAAACATATCTGGTGAGGGTCTTCCTTGGTGTTAACTTCAGCAACACAAGGTATCACATTGCAAGATGGTGTAATGAGAGAGAGAGACAGACTCTAACATGCTCTCCTTTTAAAGCCCTCACAACTATGCTTGTGACCACAATTATTACTGCATTCATTAGTATGTGCTCCTCATAATCTTGAAGGAGACCTCTTGAAGGCCCCACCTTTTGATTACCATAATAGGACTTCCCACTCTCTTAACAGTCATAGTGAGGATCAAGCTTCAAATATACTAAACCTGGGGACATAATTCAATAAAACTTGGGGGACACAATTCAATCCATATCAGCTCCTAGAAACCCAAGCTTTCTGTAGGAATGCCGGTCAGAACTCTATCTTCATGGCCTTCAGAGCTATGGCTTTAGTAATTACAATTTTTCCCCTGCACAAGTCGCTCAGCAACTGAAGAAAGGGCTGTGTTTGTAAGATAAGGGAAATGACACTGGCAACCACAAAGATAAACAACAGAATTTTCCACTTCCGCAGCTTTTCTCTTTTTTGCATAGCTCCACTTTTTCCTCAACTCCCCCCATCTCTCTTTTCTCTCTCATCTCTTTGGGATGCAGAGAAAGCAGATGCACAGCATTCAGATGGGTCAGTAGTCAGCCTGATCCTTATAAGTAACCACCCATCAATAATAACGATAATAATAATAATAATAATGATAAAAATAAACTCCATGTAAACCATATGGAGTTGCCTGTTTCATCCTTTGGTCTCTTGATACCTTTCAGTTTGGTGGACACTATACTGTGAGCTCAAACTTGGACACCTTCAGATGACACAAATGTGCACCCATCCAGGGACCTAAGGAAAGGAGAAGTGGACTGGACCTCTCTCTTACAACCAGCCACACCAGGCCAGTGCCTCAGGTCCTGCCCAGTGACCTAAGGTATGGAGCCGAGGACCAGATCCTCCTCCCACACCAGGCACAAAATGCCAGCACCTCGGGGCCCACCTGGGTACCCGCAGCATGGAGAAGGGGACTGGACCCTCCTCCTACAATCAGGCACATGGCGCCAGTGCCTTGGGGTCTGCCCAGAGACCTGGGGCATGGAGAAGGGTACCGGACCCTTCTCCCACAACCAGGAACACCAAGTCAGCTCTTTGGGTCTCACCCAGTGACCCAAGGCATGGAGAAGGGGACTGGCCACCCCTCCCACAACTAGATACATGGCTCCAGTGCCTTGGGGCCCGCCCAGGCGGGGTCCTCCTCTTCTCAGAGGTGTGGAGAAAGGGACCAAACACACCCCACTAGCTGGGATACCGCCAGTGCAAAGGAGCATACCCAAAACAGCACCTCCATGTGGGTGGCCCACCACAGCCACCACAGTAACCATGGCTACCACAAAAGTGGCTAGATGCCACAACCACCATGCAGATGGCCTACCAACCACTGGAGTGCATTCACACAAGAAGAGTCACCAGCAGAGACAAAGAAGAGGATGTCTCTTTCCACAAAACCCATTTCAGAGTGACAGAAGAAGCATCTGCTCTATGATAGTATTGGGGGACCTGATCACATCTCTCAGCATTGGACAGAGATCATCTAGGCAACAAATTAACAGAGTAACCATTATTCTTTCAGAAGAAGAGAAGAAATCTAGGGCAATTAGAGGGGGGAAGGTGAGGAAATGGGGGAAGGAGAGAGATTGGACAAGGGGCATAAAGAATAATTACGATTTGTAACAATATATATGCTAGTAATACTGATTCAAACAACATATCTCAATGTTCAACCCCCAAAATATGTATAATTGATTTTGATTCAATAAATAAAATACATTTAAAAATATTAAAGGAAAAAATAAAATAAAACAAACAAACAAAAAAGCATAGAATAGAAAAATGGTCATTTATATAAACAATGGAATACTATAGAACAGTGGGAAAAAATAAATTATAGCTACTTGCAACAACAGGGTTGTCTCTCATAAATATATATTGAACAAAAGAAGTATGTCACAAAAGAATAAAAAGAAGAAAATTATGGGTGAATTGTCAAAGCAGGTTAAACAAAGGTTTGTTGTTTAGAGATGCATACATTGTGTACCTTTTTGAAGCACAGTGACAAAATTATATTTAAAAGGTAGGGTAATAGGTCCTTCTCTAAGGAAGGGACATGGAAGATTTTGAGGTACTGAAATATTTTAATTCCTGGACTAGTTTGGTTTGTACACAGGTTGGATTAACAGTTATTATTTAAGCTTCACCCATGTGTTTGATTCATGCTCTTGCATCTCAAAATAAAAGATCCTATTTCACAGATTTAATTCGCTTTACCTAATTATTAAGAAATTGAAGCTCTTTGGATCTACTCTTTTGATTCCTCCAGTAAATGTCTATTCCTACACTTTTCCTATTTTCCTATTAAGACATTTCTATTTTCCTAAATGATTTATAGTTGTCCTACTATGGTCCTTTGGTACATATATTTTAAACATTTTCTTCTAGTTCATAAAAAATAGTATTAAGAATATTTTACTAGTGTAATAAACTTTAAATTCAATGTAGTCAAATTAAAATTTTCTCAAAGGTATTGATTTTTGAGTCTTGCTTACGAAGTCCAGAGAGTAATATCTTGAGTGAATACATTGAGTATGGGAATGGAAAACAAAGGCCTCATGGGCATGTCCTCCCTCACTGACAAAAAGAAGGCTTAACTGAGAACAGAGCAGAACGTGGGCTACAGCAGAATGAAACTCCTTTCTCTGCCGAAAAGATTGTTCAGTAACAATAGTCTAGCAGAAACTTACCTTTAAAAAATTAATAACAATTTAGAGACGTGCCAGCAATCTAAGTACAGAGGGCAAAATTTAAAGTAAAATAAAATAAAATAAACAAGTGGAAGTTCTACAATAACAGATGAAAGACAGTAAAGAACAATAAGAAGACTTTAAAACGAGTATAATTAATATCCTTAGAGGGATGGAAGATGTTATTGAACTTATAAAAAAAAAAGTGGAAAGTTAAAGATGAGATCATTGAAGTAAGTGATACATACATTATCATCTGTCAATAAATAATGACTAATTGAACATATAATAGCAAAAAGGCTGAAATATTCTTAAACATAAGCTAGCACACTAAAATGTGGTCAAAGTACAATACAAATATACTTTGGGACAACGCCTTCTGCTTACATCTTCAGTTCTCCTCCTTGCTTCCTCACTGAACTTTCTGATCTGTTCAGTATAAATTCCATCAACGAGGGGCTTCCTATGTTTCTGGCCGCTGGGTGAATTCAGTGAGTAAAATGAAAGATTTAGATTTGATGATGGAGATCAAGATCAGGGTGTTTGCAATTCTGGTTTCCAACCAGCAACTGGCTTTGTCCCTGAAGCCGAGGTTATTGCTCCATTCGTGATGACTCTACTCTCTCCTTCTGAAGTTCAGTGAACTTGCCCTACCGGTGGCCCTTTAAACCTAAGGGTGATAAAAATCTCCTCTTTCACTAGCCAAGGGTCACGGTGCTCTCTTGTGTTCATTCTCACCCCTTCAACAGCTTTGTGCAGAGTCTCCAAACCCTCACTGCATTATCCTTATTTAATGTGCCATCGATTTCTTTTTATGAGCCTAACACATGGATCTCCTAGTTGGGAAAATTGATAGACTGAGTATTTTTTTCATGTTCAAAGCTAGAAGGTAAGTATTTTCTATTAACAATGTGAAGCAACTGAACTGACAGTTTGGTTTAGAGCTGCACTGTAGAACTACAGCTATTAGCAAATACAGTTTCATTTTTATGACAGTTTGTTCTCTGCTGTCTGGAAGATTTACATTTTTCTTTCCTATGGAGAAGGTCAGAATATGATGGATTAAACACTAAGAATAACTTTAAACTGTTAAAAGCAAAGATGCCTTAAATGAGAATATTTGTGAAGGACTCTATTTTGAAATTCTTTACTTAAGGTCAGTGATTTAGAAATCAAGTCAAAATCTTATTAACAAATGAATGCACATATTGATATTTAAAAAATGTTAATTTTCGGGCTGGCCCGTGGCTCACTCGGGAGAGTGTGGTGCTGATAACACCAAGGCCCCGGGTTCGGATCCCATATAGGGATGGCCGGTTTGCTCACTGGCTGAGCATGGTGCTGACAACACCAAGTCAAGGGTTAAGATCCCCTTACCGGTCATCTTTTTAAAAAAAAAAAAAAAAAAAAAAAAAAATAAAAATAAAAAAAAAAAATAAAAAATGTTAATTTTCTAAGTGATCACCCAAATCAGTTTTTGACAGAATGTCTAGGGTTTTTAAGTAACCAGCGTTCGCAACTCCTGACTCTCCTCTTCATTTTTGAATTTGAAAAAGAAAAAAGAGCAGATGATTAGTTTTCTTGCTCCTGGAGGTAGACACAGGGCATGGAACATTGTTAAAATCAAACAAACGAACAAATAAAAATGATAACAAGAAAGAGATAGTAACAATTGATTTAAAAAATCAAGCTTTTGGACTTTGGTGTACCTGGAAGAATATATAGAATTTTGAAAAGAGCAAAGACCTGAATTAAAGTCAGTTTACTCTTTACAAAGAGAAGAATTTAGGGTCAGAAAAAAACAAAAAATGCTAAATGCCATATCTCCTTCACCAGGTACCCTGTGTGGAAAAGGCTAACCCCCTTACCTCTAAGGATGATAGTAAAATAGACCAAAGCTTCTGGCTATCTATACAAGCATGGATCTTGATCAATTAGAAAACAAATTTCGTAATAGAAGACTTTTATGCTTCATTTACCTTTACATTTAAAAAGTTAAAATTGTACCTGTATACCACCAAACTGTTCAGACCACATTACAAACTTGGCATAGAGCAGTCAACCCACATGAAGGATTTAAGTGTTTTGAACCAATTTTAAGTTGGGGGTTCAAAGATGAAGCTGCCTCTTTCTGCCACAGTAATAGCAAGTACATGTCTGTGATATAGCCATATATACTGATGCTTCTCTTTAAAATTATCAATATTATGAAAATAAGTTTGTGCCAAAACCAAATTAAATAAAATTAAAACATTGAATTAATATAGAACTAATATCTCAGCAGGTAAAATAATTCTTAGTTATTTCACATGCACATTGAAGCTAAACATCAGGAAAATATTATACACAGATTTAAATCCACGAATAATATTTTAAAATATTTATATTGTCAAAATCATTTATCTTCCCAAAATATTAGTCTTCTCCAACTTAATCCTTTCATATAAAATGATTATTTAAACATGAAAAATATTCCAAAATATAAAAAGTAGCATAAGGATAGTGTATTATGATAAGTATTCTTTCTTAGGTAGAAATAAAAGAAATGTGATAAGTATTCCCAATGACTAATTTAAACATAAAATAAACTTACTTGTGTCATTCACAATTTTAAGATAATCTGTTTTTAGTATTCATTTAAAAATTACTTAAAAGTTATCAAGAGCAACTCTGTTCAGAGCAACTTTGATTTAAGATTCAGATGTTTCCATTAAAGATTAAAATTATGTTTCTTGATTAGTCAAATATTTTCTGACTTTAAAATAATATTTACAGTTAACTTTTATTTATATTGTGCTCATTGTATTCCATCGTAAAAGGAAAATATTACTATAAATATGAAAATATATTGTTATATAGACATTTAAATATATATCACTAGATATAACAGTTATTCTAATGTATATTGCATCAGACAAAAATAAACTTTAAAATGCTATCTTCCACAAGGCAGGAATTTATTTATTATTCTGCCCCATTGCTAGAACCCTGCATTGATCTTTTGCTAACTCATGCTTCCAAAATTCTGGAATAATATCCACAGTGCAACAGAGATTTTCAAGAAGCATTCTGTGCAAGTGAGTTTTAAGCATAAGGTCTAGAGGATATCAGAGGATTCTCGGAGACTCATTGTTAATACACTAAATGCTGGAGATTTAAAGGCTCCAAGAGACTATAACAAAACAATATAAGTTAAAAATGAAGTTGGCAAGGCCCCAATTAAAAAAAAAAGCAAAAGAGAAAGTAAATTTGTATAGGAAAGACTGTTCATATACAAAAAAATACTGTAAACATAGAAACATAGTAAAATAATGTAAATATAGTAAATATTCAGAGAAAGAATAGAAGAAAAATTTTATGAAACAATGAAAATTGTACCTTATTAAATCTAGAAGTATTTAATGCAGAATAATAAAAACTAAGACATTGTTAGACAAAAATTTTAATATTTAAGCATATAAAAAACAAAGTGGGAAAACCTAAAAGTTAGACAAAATGGCCTTGTGCTCAGTTTTTTCATATTGAAACACTGTATTCCTGTTTCTGTGGAAAATCGTAACTGAAGAGTTTTACACATCAGAATACCCTAATCATAAGAATGTAAGAGACAGCCATCTTCAAGCATTTAAGAAGTTAGAGGAATAAAGTATACATGAGACTTTTTAAAACAGACTATTAAAAGATTAAATTGTACCAATAAAAAAATAAAATTTAAAAAATTAATTCCTCAGAAGTTGATATACGTGAGATAATTAAATCTATCTATATGTATGTATAGACTGTTGAGATTAAAATAAAATGCACTTTAATAAACATTTAAGGTATGGATATGCTGTACGTAACAAAAAGTTGTTGATGGAGGAGAGGAGATTATAAAATTAATTTTATGAATCCCACCCAAAGGTAAAATACCTGTTAAAACATGCCTCTGTTCTTGCTTCTAATTAGGAACCTCCCACATGAAGCAGATGTGCTTCTGTCCTACAGTAGAAGTTTTTGCCAATTTCTGGAATTCAGTATTAGAAAGCCTAATTGCCATCGATATAAATGAAATCCATCCACATCCTCTGAATCAGAATAAATGTGGTAGTTTTTCATCATTCTGCCATATTCTTCAAAATTAACTTTTAATAGAATCAATACCTGGAGTTGGAAGATGGTGCTATACATTAAGACAACCTCCTCCCCAATCTAACACCGTATATCTGCTTCATGGTCCAGGAATATTGAGAATTAGACTAATAATTTTATTATTTTAACTGAGGTAAATTTTCAAAACTGTAAAATGCACAGATCTGAGGTTTATAATCCAATAAATTTGGACAAATAAACACCCATGTAATAAACACATATTCAAGTTGTAGAACATTTCCACCATCTCAAAAGTTCCCTCATGTCTTTTGCATTTAAATCTCACTATCACATCACATAGTTAACCCATTCTTATTTCCATAACTATGGATGAGTTTACGTGTTCCTGACCTCTTTCCTTTGTTGCTAATTTTGAGTAGCATTCGATTGAATGAATATGTACAATTTGTTTATTTATTCTTCTGTTGAGGAATGCTTGGGTTTTAGAGTATTAAGTTTTAGAGTATTAAGAATGAAACTGCTATAATCAGTTTTGAACAATTCCGTATCTGGGCATAGGCTGTTATTTCTTTTAGATACAAAACTAAGGAAAGGATTTCCTGGATCAAAGAAGAAAATACTCTAAACCTTATAATAAATTAATAAACTATTTTCCAGAGTGTTTGTCCCATTTTATGCTCTCAAGATACAAAAGACTTTCAGTTGCTGCATACTCAAAACATTTGGTGTTGTCAGTCTTTTAAAATTTCTTTTAAGAAATTCTAGTTAATATGCAATGGTAAGTCGTCATAATTTGCATTTGCATTTTTCTGATGAATAATGGTGTTCAGTACCTATTCATGGGCACATTTTATATATTCCTTTGTAAGATATTTAATACTCATGCCATAGATGTTTTATTACTAGTAGTATGAGTTATTAATATATTCAGGGTAAAAATTATTTATGAATATATATGTTGCAAATAATTTCTCTCATCCTTTTGCCTGCTTTTTAATTTTTTTCAGTGCTCTCTCCTGATGAGCAGAAAATTTTATTTTATAGAAATTCTATATATTTTTTTTTTATGGCTATGCTTTTTGAACTTTTTGTAGTTTTATAATAATGGCAATCTTCTGATTAGAAAGCTACTGTAAAGAAGAGCTCAAGACTGAATAGAATGCAATGGATTAGCATCATGACCACTATGACAAAAACATGAACAATTAATAGTTTCTGTAAAATGCTTCAGAACCAGAAACCCCAAATGTGCAATTCACATCAAGAGAAAAAGTCTTATAGGTCATGAAGATCAGCCTTAGAGAGTCAAGTGGCTTATTCCTCAAGACAGTGTACAAACTGCTCTACCTTGCTGTATTAATCATGGTTGTTATTTTTGTTTATCTATCTTTTATGATGCTTTAACATCCTGGGGCTTTGCGAGCTCCTGGAGGGACTGCCCTTCAACGGTTAACTAATTTCCAGAAATAGTAAACAACTTTCCTATAAGCATGTCTTTGATATGCAAACCAGCCAATTCAGAACCTATATCTCCACCTGCATCCTGTCATCAGGCTCCAGGAGTCTGGGACATTATCTCTCTGCCTTCATCAACCCAGGGCCAGGTACAGGACAACCAGGGACCACCACCTTAGCCCAGAGTCCCACCAAAATTATCCTTATTACCCAATCTTAAAAGTGCTCAGCAGCTTACACTTCCTCACTCATTCCTTCCACGGAAAAGACTGATGAAGCCTCTGGTCCATGCTTTCTTCTTGTTCCTTCTGCGTCCTGACTGACCCTAGTCTTTCTCCATGTGACCCTCATGTATGACACGCCATGCCTCCTGTTTCTAGGAATTCATGTGATAAAAACCTTTTTCCCTCATGGCACTCATTTCTGTTTCTGCATTTCTCACCACACCTACATACAAACAAAATCCTGGGTAACTTTTAAAACACTTACTTTGTTCATTGATCCAAATACAGTAAGAAATATTAGCAATGGCTCAGATATTATCATGATTAGCTAACAAGAAATCTAGAAAAATGCGATTGTCCATCACAACTCATGCCAATAGGTTGAGATTAATCTGAGTTCTATCTAGGTTGGAGGTGGAATAATTACTAACTTCTGCCAGAGTTAATAAGAAGTGTCTTAGAGTCTTTTCTATTTTTATGACTCTTGCCATTATGAACACTGTTCTGATTATTCACATAAACAGTAAGTCAGTAATTCTCCTAGGTACAGTCCTCAAATAATCAAGGGTAGCCTCATTTTGGGGCTTGGATCTGAACCACAATTTCTGGCTTTGGTGATTTACAGAATTGGGGTCATTCTGTGTACAGAAAAGTCTTGGAATTTTCTATTCCTAAAAGCTATGAGGTCTTAGTCTGGGAAAAACATCCTGAACACAAAGAAAGAAGTATACAGGAAGGACAGATGAAAATCCAGGAGTTGTTCAAGACATGAGGAAGAAAAGTAGTTATTCAAGACATTAGGTAAAAACCGAAGCCTTTCATTAGCTAGGATAAATTTTGGATCTCTATTAGTCTCCTTCAGGAGGCAAATTTTT
Organism: Cynocephalus volans; assembly: GCF_027409185.1. Taxonomy (NCBI): domain Eukaryota; kingdom Metazoa; phylum Chordata; class Mammalia; order Dermoptera; family Cynocephalidae; genus Cynocephalus; species Cynocephalus volans. The sequence continues at coordinate 115,975,181 of NC_084468.1, read as the reverse complement.
TCCATCACCAAAGGAAAACTGCTAAATTTAAATTGAAAAGTTCTGGGGACTGATCTGATCAATAGATAGTAATAATTATTAGTTTGTTTTTCTAGGATAAAGGGATAATAACAATGTCACAGTTCTGTTTGTTTAATGTCATTTGTCCATGTTGGTGCACGTGAAAATGTCATCACCTGTAATTCCTGATGGAGTTTGGATGTGTTGTCCCCTCCAAAACTCATGTGGAAATTTGATCTCCAATGTGGCAGTGTTGGAAACTGATTGAGTCATGGGGGTGGATTCCTCATGAATGGATTAATGCTCTCCTGGGGGGGGGGGGGGGCGCGTAGTGAGTGAGTTCTCCTTCTATTAGTTCCTGTGCGACCTGATTGTTTAAAGGACCCTGGCACCTCCCCTCTCTCTGTCTCTCTGTCTCTCTCAGTCTCTCTCTCTCTCTTGCTTCCTCTCGCCATGTGATCTGCTTGTACCCACTGGCTGCCTGCCACTTTCCGTCATGAATACAAGCAGCCTGAGGCCCCTGCCAGATGCAGCTGTCCCAGAATCGTAAGCCAAATAAACCTCTTTTCCTTATAAATTACCCAGTCTCAGGTATTCTGTTATAGCAACACAAAATGGACTAAAACAATTCTCTGTGGTCTTATTTAATGGAACCAGACTTGATCATAGCTAGGACAGTGGCAACTGTTTGGAAAATATCTAAGAATAGAATTAGAACGAGAGTATTCAGATAAATAATTAGAATAAAGATAGAAGAAAAGAGAAAAATAGCACCTATGGGTGGATGGAAACCAAGGGTCTATAAATAATAATAATTTTAAGTGATCTCGTGTGTGTGTGTGTGTGTGTGTGTGTGTGTGTGTGTGTGTGTGTGTGTGTGTGTGTGTGTGTGTGTGTGTGTGTGTGAGAAACATGAACTAGGAATATTGGTTCATCTTGGATGGGAGCTGTTCACTCTCGGAGTTTATCAACTTGTTCCAAAGTCAGCTATCTACTTCCTGAGACTCTGAGAATCTGAAGATTGAGGCCCTCTATTGGAATTCCTCAGGCTAATTTGGATTCCTGTGTGCTTCTTTAGTGGTGAAATATGAACCAAAAATTGGTTCCCTGAAATTTCACTGCTGTTATTTGCTGAGAACAGTAACTGACAATGTCCCTTGCAAAGAGATAATGAGGTTCAAAAGGTTTTCTCTAATGTTTCTTTCAATAGACTAAATCTCCTGGATGAAAATATTCAAAAGCCTGTTTAGAAAGATGTAGAAATATGACCTTAACCTGTTGATGATAGGATTGGGTTTAGTACATGAGTCCCTTTATATATTTTGCCATGTCTGCACGCAGCAGAGCAGAATCTAATATCAGAGATGAAATCCCTAACTGTGTGTCTATTCCAGTTACCAATTTATAGGGAATACAGATAATATATTTTCAAGGGAGTTAATCATATGACCATAAGGGTTACTGGGAATATCTTTGGCCAAAGGAGGTCAAGGGTTTCTGTAAGTTTCATTAATTTAAATTTAGGAATGCCATTGGTTCTTTCATCTTTTCTGAAAGGCTGTTGGTAGTAAGGACAATGTAGTTTTTGGGTGATCATAGTTATAATGGTTAACTCCAATAAGCTAAGATGAAAAAATGTTAGTACGAATGCTTCTTCCTGTTCCAGATATGTTTTTCCCTTTGAAGTGACCTCATTCACATAATCCTCTTGGCCCATTTTCCACATTCACTAACTCTGCCCAGCAAAGTGGACTAATGTACCTATTCAAAGATTGAAATAAAAACTTGGGGTGCATAATCCAGTCATTTTTGTCATCTGCTTCTTGGAGTATCACAGAAAGCATCACTCTGCTCTTCTAGAAACATATGCACCACCTGTGAAAGGAGTTCAATTCTGATTTAATGTTGCTTCTGTCTGGGTGGGTGCATCTAGGTAACACTGAGATTAAGGAAGCTGGCTCATTTCCAGATATAAACACCTTTTACAAGATCTGCTTTATCCAAATAAAATTTATTTTGCTTTCTTCGTTCTTGAAAGAAACATATAACTCTTTCATTTTTCATAAATCTGTTCTCTTAAGTTTAAAAGTATTTTAGGAAATAATATGCACAAACAGTAATCAGATTTATACAACGTAGTATTATCTTCTATTATAGTTAAATACATTTTTTTTAGTATTCAATTTGTGTAATATTTTTATCTAAATATTTTTTTATTTGTCTATTAGCTTTAGGGAAATACTTGAAATGCTGTCCAACAAATTTTGATGATGGTTGCTTCTTGTTAGTGAGATTTTGTATAATTAATTTAGTATTATTTTAATTACTTCATACTTTTTTACTGCATGCTGTCTTAGTCTGTTGGGGCCACCATAACAAAATATTATAAACTGAGTGGATTAAACCACAAAAATGTATTTCTTACATTTCTAGAGGCTGAGGAGTCAGAAAATCAGAGTGCCAGCATGGCTGGTTTCTGGTGAGGGTCCTCCTCCTGACAGTTTTCTTGCTATGTCCCCATATGGCAGAGAAAGAGAGAGAGACGGAGACAGAGACAGATAGAAAGACAAAGAGGGAGCCAGGGCTCTTGTGTTTCTTCTAAGAGCACTAATCTAAGGGAACTCCACCCTCATGGCCTTATCTAAACCCTGTTACCTTTGAAAGGCCCCATCTTCAATGCCATCATATTGGGGGTTAAGGCTTCAATCTGTTAATTTGGGGGGACCTAACATTTATTTCATAACACTTGCATTTTATTTTATTTTGGCAGCTGGTCAGTAAAGGGATCTGAACACTTGACTTTGGTGTTATCAACACCTTGCTATAACCAACTGAGCCAATCAGCCAGCCTCCAAAACTTGCATTTTAAGTTAATGAGAATACATCCAAACTAAAAAATAATAAGATCATTATTACTATTTTGTACACCTTAAATATATACAATTTTTATTTATCAATTATACTTCAATGAATCTGAAAGATATATTTGCATTGCTTACTAATTTTCATGCATCTTAAATGACATTACATCCTTTATAATAAATTGAAATTAAAAACAATACCCACCGAAACTTATTGATTATACATATTTATGGATACACAGTTATATTTCAATACATGTATACAATGTATGTTCACTGTTCAGGGTAATTAGCTTATTCATCATTGCAAAACTTAATCATTTCTTTGTGATGTGCACATTTGATCTCCTTTCTTCTAGTCACTTGGTTATATGCAGTAAATCTTTATTGATTATAAATTTCTGGGTAGCCGTCCACCAGTAGGGCTTATTTTTCATATCTTGCTATACTTTTATGTTCATTAATCAGCCTTTCAATATCTCTCCTCCCTCCCCCATTCCTGCCTCTAGTAACCATAGTTCTTCTCTCTCTTTTTAACAATTCAACTTATTGTTATTACATATTTATTTATTTTGTGTCTTTTCTTCACTTTTGTAGCTCCCACGCGTGAGTGAGAATATGTGTCCTTTCTCTTTCTGTGCCTGGCTTGTTTTGCTTAACAATTTTCTCCAAGTTCATCCATTTTGCTGCAAGTGGCAGAATTTCATTCTTTTTATGGCTGAGTAGTGTTCCATTGTGTATATGTACCACGTTTTCTTTATCCAATCATCTGTCAATGGATATTTAGTCTCATTCTTTATCTTTGCTATTGTAAACAGAGCTGCCATGAACATTGGGGTGCAGGTATCCCTTCATCATGATACTTTCCATTTCTTTGGGTATACACCCAGTAGTGTGATTGCTGGGTCATATGGTAATTCTATCTGTAGTTGTTTGACAAATCTCCATATTCTTTTCCCAAATGGCTGCACTAATTTGCAATCCCACCAACCATGTATAGGGTTTCCCCTTTCTCTACATCCTTACCAGTATTTGTTATTTTCTGTGTTTTTAAAAATAGCCAGCCTAACTGGGGTTAGATAGTATCTCAATGCTGTTTTGATTTGCAGTTCCCTGATCATTAGTGATGTCGAGCATTTTTTCATACACCTGTTGGCTATTTGTATGCGTTCTTTTCAGAAATGTCTATTGAGCTCCTTTCCCCAGTTTTTAATTGGGTTGTTTGTTCTTATTTCGTTTTGTTTTTTACTACTGAGTTGAGCTCAAACATGAGTTCCCTGTATTTGCTGGAAATTAGCCCCTTGTCAGATGCACAGTTTGCAAATATTTTCTCCCATTCTGTAGGATGTCTCATCATTCTTTTGGTTATTTCCTTTGCTGTACAGAAGTATTTTTAGTTTGATGAAATCCTATTTGTATATTTTTAATTTTGTTGCCTGTGCTTTTGAGGCCTTATTCATAAAATCTTTGTCTAGTCCTATTGCCTGGAGTGTTTCCCCTGTGTTTTCTTCTAGAAACTTGATAGTTTCCAGTCTTATGTTTAAGTTTTTAACCTACACTGTGCTGAGTTTTCTATATGGTGACAGACAGGGGACTAGTTACATTATTTTACACAAGGATATGCAGTTTTCCCAGTACTATTTATTGAAGATGCTGTCCTTTCTCCAATGTATAATTTTACTGTCTTTATGAAAGATCAATTAATGTAAGTATTGAGCTTTCTATTCCATTCCATTGGTCCAATTGTCCTTTTATTCCAGTACCATGCTGTTTAGTTACTATAGTTTTATAGATGATTTGAAGTCAGGTAGTTCAATACCTCCTGCTTTTTTTTTTTTTTTTTTTTTTTAACTCTTTTTGGTCAGGATTGCTTTGGCCATTTGAGGTCTTTCATTGTTTCATATGAATGTTAGGATTGCTTTTCCTATTTCTGTGAAGAATGTCATTGGTAATTTGATAGGGACTGCATTGAATCTGTAGATCACTTGGGTAGTATGGACATTTTCAGAACATTAATTCTACTAATCCATGAGCATGGAATGTCTTTCATTGTTTTGTGTCTTCTTTAATTTCTTTCATCAGTGTTTTTTAGTTTTCATAGTAGAGTTCTTTTACCTCTTAGTTAAATTTATTCCTAGGTACTTATTTTTATGCTAGCTATTGTAAATAAATTTCTTTGTTTATTTATTTTTCTGCTAGTTTATTGTTGCCTGTTGAAATAATGTTTTATACTCTGAGATCAAGGGTAAATTGTTTTTAAAATTTTAAAGTTAGGTCTTTTATATTCATTTCCTTGAACACATGTAAAGGGTAAGGAAGGAATACGTAGTACTTTTTTATTATAAATCATCTTACTTTAGTAGATACTAAAATATACTTTTTGAAATTATGTTTTCTAAATATTTTCATGATTATAGAAATGCAATTGATTTTAATAATTTATTTTATATCCATCAACTTTGCTCTTTTAGTAATTCTATAATTCTAGACATTCTTCACAACTCACCCTGGATTTCAGAGTATAAAAAATTATTAAACAGTCATAAAAACTAACTGGGGTGGGGGACCAATGGCTGCAGCCATGCCACCCCTAAAGTTCGCATCCAGCCCAGTGATTACCAAGCCTCTGCAGAAGACCCCCAGGCTCCTGAGCCAGCGTAGGGAGGGGCTAAGGACCTCAGCCATGCCCCCCAACGTCTGCGTCAAGCTCAGCGATGACCAAGCAGAAACTAGAAGCCCCCTGTGATCCCAAACCAGGGAGGGGAGGCCGAGGGCCTTAGCCACCCCCTCATGCCCCCAATGACTACATCCAGCCCAGTAATAACTGGGCCTATGCAGAAGTGCCCCAGATCCCCATGCTGGGGTGGGGTAAATGAGGACCTCATCCACGCCCCCTACCTCTGCAACCAGGCTGGTGACAACTGTGCTGCTGGGGTGTGGGGGTGCCGAAGGCTTCCACCGTGACCCCCAACATCCACATCCAGCCAAGCAATGACCACCAAGCTGCCACCAAGCACCTCAGGCTCCCAGGGTGGCAGGGGCCAAGGGCCTCAGCTATGTCCTTCTGAAGTCCATATCTAGCCCAGGGACAACTGAGCTGCCACCAGAAGTCCCCTGGGCTCCCCTGCTGGAATGAGGGGGTTTCCATGGGCTTCAACCATGCCCTGCCTTCCTCTTCCTCCCATCCTAACCTCCTTCCCCTCCTTTTCCTCCCTCCCCCCAACTGTTTTTCAACAACATCTTAGAATGTAAAAGAAATAATAATAAATAAATAAATTTAAAAATAATAAAAAAGATGCCAAACCTTATTATTAATTCAAACTAAAACTATTATGCAACAAAATATAATATATATCAGATTGCAAATTGTTAAACTCCATTTGTCTCTGTGTGATAAAGGATGTGGGGCGATGCAAACTTCTGTACACTGCTTGTTGGCACACAACTTGATGTGATCGTGTAATATAACATTTTAGCTTTATCTAATAAAGTTGAGCATGTGCAGACCCTGTGACCAGGAATTCTTTTCCTAGAGATATTCCTGCTTATGTGCTTCAGGCGACAAGTACACAAATAACCACAAAAGCATTGTTAAGTTATTTTTTAAAAACTGGACAAATTAACGTCCACTAGCAGCAGAAAAATAAAGTGTGATCTACTTATTCACTGGAATACTGACTTAAACATTGGATTGAATTATTCCAAGAAGAGTAATTAGAGAAAAAAATATCAAATTAAATCTTGAAGAGGAACAATGAGGTGGACGTATTTGCTCTGTTAAATATCAAACCTTTTTAAGAAACAGCAAATCAGAGTTGTATTTATGCAAGAATAGACAAATAAATCAAGGAGGATGATTAGAAGGTACATAGTCAGATCCATGCAAATAATCTGAATCTTATTTTTTTTTTCAGTACATAGATTTTATTTTTCTTCTTTATCTCAGAGTGGGTTTTCTTTAAAAATATGTAAATATTTTCATTTAAATGGTATCACTAGTAAGTAACGAACATAGATTAAACACATATGTACACTCTGGAGTACAGTCAGCCCTCTATATCCGTGACCTCTATGTCCTCAGATTTAACCACCAGAAGTTCAAAAATATTTTTAAAAAATAAGTTAAAAATAATACAAATTTTTAAAACACAGTATAACAACTAGTTTCATAGCATTTTCATTGTATTAGGTATTATAAATAATCTGGAGATGATTTGAAGTATACAGGAGGATTGTGCAAGTTACAGGCAAATACTATGCCATTTTACATCAGTGACATGAGCATGTCAGATTTTGATACCCACTGAGGTCCTGGAACAAATCCCCAGAGGATACCCAAGGATGACTGTATAAGCATTTCAACTTGGCCATCGACTTAGTTGATCTCCATGTTCCAGTGATTCTGCAGTTGCTTGAAATCCAACTCCTAATGCTTGGAGAATTGTCTTCATATTCTGTGCTATTTACTAGTCTCACAAGAAAATCAGTTTCATTGTTCTATAGTATATTGGTCTCTTATTTTTTTTAATCTTGTCCATCTGCCCACTCATCCCACTGTTCACTCAGATTCGATTCTGAATAGCACTGTAAGTCTCAAAAGATCCAAGTCACCCTCAAAGGACTGAGATTTTTCTTCATTGAAGATTATTTCAAAAGAATGTTCCAGAGATTCTGACAGTAGATTCAACAGAAGAGGCCTCAAACATCTTGAGTGATGACACATTGTTGTAATAAGAGCTCAGCCACCTCAAGTAACTGCAGGGACTGTCTTGGTGTAGTTAAGTTTTACATGATTTTTTTTCCCTTTTTTCTGCTTTCTGTTTGTTACCAATTTCAATTCCAGGACAGCTGCATCTGGCGCAGGCCTCAGGCTGCTTCTCCTCATGGCAGAAAACATCAGGCAGCCGGTAGGTACAAGCAGATCACATGGCAAGAGGAAGCAAGCTAAATGTGAATCTTAAAGTCAAAACAATAGCTGATAGAATATAACCAAAGATATTATGTTCATTGCCTTGGAATAAGGAAAATCAATTTTGAAAAAACAGTCCAATAAAAACATGCATAAGAGACTTGAAAAGATACGTGTAGAGCTAGGGCTAGGGTCTGGAGCTCACAGACCCCTCGATCCTGTTCACAAACCCTTCACGTGCAGGTCTATGAGCTAGGTAATCGGAAAAAAGGTCCTTGGAGCCTTGGTTGAAGTAGGAATAATCTTTATTCAGCACACACAACACTATGAGCTAAGCAGTCCACACAGAGAAACTCAGAAATTCAACTGCTACCAACAAAGTCCAAAGAAAAAACTGAAACTGAGCAGCTGCCAGCAGAGTAAACATGCTCTTTGGTTAGATCCAGCTCTCTGCCCCAGCCTGCTTCACAAACTGCAGAACACACAAAAACAATTAACTAGAAAGATACATGGGTGCACATCCACACTAACTCCACCCACACAACTTGTTTACAAGAAATGTGCTGCTGGAACCCCCAGCCAGACCTGAGCCAAGGGAGCCCGACTAAATTATCATATTTTCCCTACAATACATAAAATAAACAATTCAAAAGGCCAATTAACATATGAAAAAGTGCACGATGGCTTCAGTAATTAGAGGACTGAAATGTCACCCACCAGAGTGGCAATTCTTGAAAAATGCAGGTGTCAACAAAGATTTAGATAAGTGGGAATACTCATACATTGTTGATAGGAGTATAAATTGGTGTACTGATAATATAGAATGCCTTGACTGGGTAGTCATAATTTGGTTTATGTTATGATGTTTAATCAAGCTGTATGTTTATGCATTGAGCACTTTTTTTTTATGTTATAACTCAATTTTTAAAATATTTAAAAAGAGAAAAGTCAATGAAAATAATTAAATTGAAGGGGATAGGTTAAACGTACGTGAGAGATGAAATAAATGATGAGATGCTAGGATATGACTAGATTGAATATAGGGATTGCCATTAGATGCAATATGTAACAGATAATCTATTTCATTGGATTAAGGAGAGTATGAATATGAAATATGTAGATGTTTTTGCATGCTGTATCTTATTCACTGTATAACTGTAGGCATATACATATTACTTTTCATCTTCAAATAGGAGTCATGACCAGCAACAAAGCAAAAGGAGAGGGAGGGGCATTAAAAATGTTAAAAGTTTGTTTTGCCAAAATGTGATCATGACATATTGGCTATGGAGAGGTTTAAGTAATACATAGTGGAACAATTGTATTAACCATGTTTCTAGCTTCTGTAAACTTTTTTTTTTTTGTCCTTTTTGCGACCAGTAAGGGGAACGTAACCCTTGGCTTGGTGTCGCCTGCACCGCACCAGCCAGTCCTATATAGGATCCGAACCCGCGGCAGGAGCGCCCCTGCGCTCCCAGCGCAGCACTCTCCCGAGTGAGCCACGGGGTCGGCCCTAGCTTCTGTAAACTTAATGCTTTAACATCTGCCCTACGTACGTATGTCAGACACACCTTGCTTGCTCTGGAAGGTGGATAATATGCCTGAGTCACCTTGCCTCAGCCTCCTGTCCCCCTTGCTATCTCTTCTCCCCCCTCCAACTTCTTGGTGGAGAGATGCACTTTTCAAATAAAAAACAGCAATCCCCAACCACCTTCTGTGTAGGCTCTCACTCTTAGTCCACTATACATTCATCCTAATAATGCTTGGGCCAGATATTAAACAACTAGGCACAACTTTGTGCCCCAGAGCCCAGTGAAATTATTCAAACCAACCAATCTTAAGCCTGCTTATCTTTGTTTGTTTATTTCTGTGGAAACAATACTAAAGACTTGCTCAAAAATGTCTCCCTTTCTTTCTGCCTTGTGATGGAACTGGGTGCTTCCCTGTGGTCCTCTTGATGTGGCATGCTCTCTCCTCTTGGGAATTCTTTGTAATGGCAATTTTCTCTTGATCTGTTAGTCTTACTACACTTCAGCTTTCCTATTAATACACTATATTTCAAAACAGTAATTGTTAATTATAGGTAAAAATTTGGGAAAACATTTTCTAATAAGTGACAAAACACAAACACACACATGGGTACCAACAAAAGAATGAAATTAAGTATTCAGAGAATTATAAATGAAGTGATTTGCCTAGTGTGTGTGGTTGGTGGAAAAATGAAGAAGGAAATGATGCTGGGTTCCAGGCGCGAGTTTAGAAAATTAGGGTAAAATTGAGGGAAATGATATAAAATTATAACTGCCAAATCCAGAAAAATCAGCAATAAAGACTGAATGAAGAATAATGCTTGGCTCTGCTTTTGTTTTCTTTTTATCACAATAGAAATAGAAATATTGGGGCATATTTTTGTTATTGTTTTGTATTTATTTTTGAGTCTTTGGTTTTGGAATGATTTTAATTTATTTTTCCTTCTGTGATATCCCTAAAGACAACCTCTTAAATGCATGCTAACATGTGATTTTACTGCCTTTGAAGGGTCCGTTTTAATGTATCTGAGTTATGAACAAATTTATTAAAAATTAAATACTATATTTTTATCTTGGAAAGAAATAATTAAATTTATCCTATGCAATGACTGACCTTGAAAACACAAAGGTGTACACAGAGGGCACATAATATTCAGACTGAATCTAATTGTTTAACTGTTGTTTAATTCATTTAATCATTCTTCTTCTGAGAGAAAGAAACATATTGAATAATTAGGCAAAAATTCATCAGCAACAATCATATTTATTTGGTGATTTTGTATGCAAGGTACCATGTCATAGTCTTAAAGAAATACATTTCCTGACTAGGATAACTATTAATTCAAGTTCCTTATTATTTCAACAATAAAAATTCAAAATATGTATTTTAATAAAAGGAGGATTTTAAATTTGCCAGTAGTTTCTCTCTCATCTAATATTAAAAGAAAAGAAAAAAGAAAACCTCATCTTAGAAAAGACTATCTGACTAGATCTGATGATTTTTTATGAATTATGTTAAAAATTCTCTCTTCCTTGATAAAATTAACTTTCAAAAAATATTTATTTTTTCTTTTATTGATAATTCATTTTTCATATATAATGTGTGCTGATGAAATCAGAATAATCAGCATGTTCATCATTACAAAACATAATTATTTCTTTGTGATGAGGACATTGGATCTTCTCTTTTTTAGCCATTTGATGACATGGAGTAAATTAATGTTAATTATAAATCCTGGTTCAACTGTACATCAATAGAGCTTATTTTTTCTAACTAGCTGTTTTGTGTCCATCAACCAATTTCTCACTATTTTCCTCCTCCTTTCCTTTTCACACTTCTAGTAAACACAGTTCAAAAACGAGTATTTTCAGTTAGACAAATAACATACAAATATATACACTTTGTGAATACTGAAACCTTAGAAATGAGACTGAAGCCTTGTCTGACCATCTCCTTATCTTGGTCCCTTTTCTTCTCCTCAAAAGCAACTAATGTTACAGAGGTCCTTCCTTCTACAGGACATTCTAAACATTTACATACACACACACACATCCACAGAAAAACATACATGCATCTTAATTAAAAAGTATAGTATTTTTGTGCAATTTTATTTTTTTTTTTCACTTAATATTTTGAAGATCTTTCTATCTTGGGAGGCACAGACCTAACTTATTTTTTTTTTAACAGCTATGGGAATTACAATAATATTCAGTGGGTTTTTTTTAAGTTTTTTACCTTGTAATCATAACATAGTTGATGTACACATCTGCGATACAAAGTTGAATACCAATACCTATGTGCAATATGTGATGCTCAAATCAGAATAATTAGTATATTCAACATTATGAAATGTAATTATTTTTCATGGCCCATTACCAATTCTACCTTACCCCCTTCTTCTTTTTCTATTTCTGGTAATCTTGGTTCAGTACTCTTCTTTTGAAAATTCAATGTATTATTGTGATTGTTGTATTCTTCTTTTTCTTTTTTCTTTATTTGTTTTTAGCTCTCACTTATGAGCAAGGAAATGCAGTATTTCCCTTTATATGCCTAGCTTATTTCACTTAACATGATTTTCTCTGAGTCCATTTATGTCATTTGAATGATACTATTTTTTTTTTTATGGCAAAATAGTATTTGTGTATGTATACCACATTTTTTTTATCCAGTCATCCAACAATGGACATATAGGTGGGTTCCAACTCTTGGCAATTGTAAATAGAGCTTCAATAAATATGGGGCTGCAGGTATCCCTTTGACAGCAGTGGAATTGCTGGATCCTATGGCAATTTTGTCTGTAGCTGTTTGAGTAACCTCCATAGTATTTTCCATAATGGCTGCACCAATTTACAGTCTTGCCAGCAGTGTAGGGTTTTCCTTTCTCTACATCCTCACCAGCATTTTTTAATCTCTCATGGCCAGTCTAGCTGGGATAAGATGATATCTCAATGTGGCTTTGATTTGCATTTACCTCATGATGAGTGAAGTTGAGCATTTTTCCAGGTACCTGCTAGCCAATTGTATGTCTTCCTTTGAAAAATGTCTATTCAGCTCCTGTCCCCATTTTTTAATATGATTATTTGTGTTTTAACTGTGAAGTTGTTTGAGTTCCTTGTATATTCAGGATATTAATCCAGATATATAGTTTACAAATATTTTTCTCTCATTCTGTAGGTTTTCTTTCCACTTTCTTTATTGTTTCCTTTGTTGTATGGAAGCTTTTTAGTTTGATATAATCCCATTTGCTTATTTTTTTATTTTGTTGCTTATGCTTTTGGGGTCTTATTCATAAAGTCTTTGCCCAGTCCTATGTCCTGAATTTTTTCTTCTAGGAGTTTTATAGTTTCAGGTCTTATACTTAAGTCTTTAATCCATTTTGAGTTGATTTTGGTATATGGCTAGAGGTATGGGTCTAGTTTCATTCTTCTACATATGGATGTCAAGGTTTCCCAGCACCATTTATTGAAGAAGCAGACTTTTCCCCAATGTATGGTCTTGGTGCCTTTGTCAAAGATCAGTTGGCTATAAGTTTGTGGATTGATTTTGGGATTCTCTCTTCTGTTCCATTGGTCCAAGTGTCTACCATGCTGTTTTGGTTACTATAGCTTTGTAGTATAATTTGAAGTCAGGTAGTATAATGCCTCTGACTTTATTTATTTATTTATTTATTTATTTGCTCAGGATGGCTTGGGCTATTTGGGGACTGTATTGAATCTGTAGATTGCTTTGGGTAGTATAGACATTTTCACAGTGTTACTTCTTTCAATCCAAGAGCCTGAAATCTCTTTCCATCTTTTTGTGTCCTTTTCAATTTCTTTCAACAGTGATTTGTAGTTCTCATTGTAGATATCTTTTACCTCCTTGGTTAAATTTTTTCATATCTATTTTATTTAAAAAAGTAATATTTAGACATTAGTATATTATATATTTATTTAGCATATTTTATAACATTATTTCACTTATCTAGATAGCTATATCTATGTGCATATTTATGACTGTACGTATGTCTAAGTCTGTCCCTATGTTTATGTCTATCTCTTTCTCTATCTTTATTTAGATAGAGTGTCAGAAGAGTAAATTAGTGTGGACATGGTCCTGATATAAGGATTTTCATTTAGTGAAACACACATGATCTCTTCAAAAAGTAATTTCATAACTGACTTTCCACTGGAAATTTGTGACAAGTTTTAAAAAATAGCTCTGCTATTTGCCTTTGAAAAGTGTATCAAGAAGAGTACATAATAAATATTTCTTATTTTCCTGACTAGGTATCAGCTAAAAATCATGCCAAATTTGTATGCAGACTGGAATCCTATTCTAAGTGTTCATACAATAAAATAAAAAAAGTTCTTGAAATTCCCTAAAATGTTTAAATTTGCAGTATATTTCAAAAAAGGCTAAATTAAAAATGCCATAAGTGAAAAAAACTGTGTTCAAAGTAATAATAATAATGTAAAAAGTAGTAATTTTATCTTCTTTTTTTTTTTTTAAAGATGACTGGTAAGGGGATCTCAACCCTTGGCTTGGTGTTGTCAGCACCACGCTCAGCCAGTGAGTGAACCAGGCATCACTATATAGGATCCGAACCCACGGCCTTGGTGTTATCAGCACCGTACTCCCCCGAGTGAGCCACGGACCAGCCCAAAAGTAGTAATTTTAAATTTAAAAAGTCAGTAAGCACTATTAAGTTTTTCAATATTTTATGGTTGAGAGTAAATAAGAACTAGACTTAAATTAGTTTTAATTGTTTTAAAGTAAAACTTTTATCTCCAATTTATTCTGTGTTTATTTTATATATTCAGCATTCAAATGTATTACTTGAGAAGGTGCATAGTACAAATAGTTGAATGCACTTAATAGCAATGTATTAGTTATGATTGTACATAACTTTTTTTCTTAGGTTGTTTTGACTTTTTGTGGTTTCATCTTGTGTCCTCTGTCCTTTAAAAATTAATTGATTAATTGGAAAATTATGTTAAGATTTCCTACAATATTATAGTCTTACTTGGAATAGGAACAGAACTATATAGTTTGACTGTCAAAGAAAAAATATCCTAAGTTGAGAAAAAAAGCAACAAATAGTTTAATCAGTTGGGAGGTAACTTGCATAACAAAATTAAAAATTCAAATTAGATTTAGAAGTAAAATAATTGCTCATAGATACTTTAAATAAGAAATATAAAGTAATTATTAGCAGTGTTTTTTCATTTTCATTTCTTCAATTGGCAGATAAAATTGTATGCATTTATCATTTACAACATGATGTTTTGAAGTATGTGTACATTGTAGAATGGCTAAAATAGCTAATTAACATATGCATCACCTCATATAGCTATTTTTGTGGTGAGAACACTTATTTACTCTCAACATTTCTCAAAAATACAATACACTGTTATTAACTGTAGTCACAACATTTTACAATAGGTCTCTTGAACTTATCTTTTCTATCTGACTAAAATTTTGTTTCCATTGATTAGCATAAACCCAACACTCCACCCCCAACCACCCCAGCTTCTGGTAACCACCATCGAACTCTCTATTTCAATGATACCAACATTTTAAAATTCCACATATGAGTGAGATTATATGTTTGCCTTTCTGGGCCTGTCTTATTTCACTTAACATAATGTCCCACATGTTCATCCATGTTGTTGCAAATGACAGGACTTCCTTTTATAAGGCCAAATAGAATGTCATCACTCATAAGTGAGAGCCAAAAAAAATAAACATATAAATCAAAAAAAAAAAAAAAGAAAAGAAAGCAAGATACAACAATCACAATAATTCATTGAACTTTCAAAAGGAGAGAACAGAACTGAGGCCACCAGAGGTGGGAAAGAGGGAGAGGGAGGGGTTAGTGAGAAATTTGTAAATGGCCACAAAAATGATTACATTGTGTGATGTTGAATATAATAATTATCCTGATTTGAGCATCATGTATTGCACACAGGTATCGATATTCAACGCTGTACCCCACAGATATACAGAATCAATTATATTTCATTAAAAAACCAAATAAGACACCCCCCCCCCACACACACACAAAAATGATCCTTCTTAACATAAGACAACATAGTAAAAACCATCAGAGAACTCCAGAGTGTCAAGGGACAGTGACTGTGAGTAGGGAAAGGAGAACTGATCCAAAGGGAAAAAGTGAAGTGCCATTGGTTCTTATTGCCCACTGTTCAAAACCCTCTGCATTCCTGTCCGGCCTGCTTTCTAGACATGAGATTCAGAAAGCCCTGGAGAGCTTCTTTATTTGGAGTAGATTGAAAAGAAACTTTGAGGAGAGGACGTCTGGCAATGTAACATAAAAACTTGAGGAGGCGAAGGACTGAACTAAATGTTACAATTGTGTTGTATTAACAAGAGGCAAACTCACATTGGTTAGGCTATTTGCCCTGAGCATTCACTTTATTTCTATTTAACGATGATATTTGTAAATAAAAACCCAAACTCCAGATATTAAAAAACTAAAAAAAAGAATTCCATTGTGTATATATATATAAATTACGTTATTTTTATCCATTCATTTGTAATAAACCCAAGTCGATTCCATATCTGGGTTATTGTGAATAATGCTTCAATGAATAGCAGGATGGAGGACATACCAATTTCATTTTCTTTGTATAAATACCCAGTAGTGAGATTGCTGAATAATATGATAATTTTAATTGATATGATGATATATTTAATAGATATGATTTAATTTAACATGGTATTTTTATTTTTTTGAGAAACGTCTGTACTATTTTCCATAATATTTGTACTATTTTCCATAATGTCAGTACTAATTTGCATTTCAGGCAACAAAAGTAAAAATAGGCAAACAGGACTACATCAAACTGAAAAGCTCCTGCACATCAAAAGAAACAAACAACAGAATGAAGAAACAACAGACAGAATGGGAGAGAATATTTGCAAACTATAGATCTATTACGGAGTTAATATCCAAAATATATACGAAACTTCAACAACTCAACAGTCAAAAACAAATAACCCAATTTAAAAATGAGGAAAGGACCTGAATAGATATTTTTCATAAGAAGACATATAAATGATCTTTCCTTAAAACCTGCAAATAGATACCATTATTCAAAAAATTTTAATTAGAACTTTGGATCTGCTTTTCCCCATGCCCTTTTAGTAGTAAATTCCTCTTTATCCCTCTTTGGAGATATACATACAAGTTTAATAACCTAAAAATTTAAAAAGAGTTTTCTTTTTTGAAAGGAATTTTGCTATGTTAAAAACAATAAGCAGAAAATATCAGTCCATACCTGTTATTGCTTTTTGTCACAGCAGGTCTAAAAACCCAGTCCCACACATATTTTTATAAAGTTGTCTTGTTTCAGGTTTGACCCTGAAATTCCCACACGTGGAAAATAAAATTACAGTTTTAATCTAATATTCATATAACACATCATTATTCTCCAGATCACAACCTGCTTATATTCTTGTACTTGAGTCAAGAGCCTGATCTTATGGCATGGTACTATGAAATGTTGATTTAAAATGGTTGACTTAGACTAATATAAAACACTTCTTCCTAGAGTTCTTGAATTTATTCTGCAGTATTTTCACTTTTGTCTTCTATTAGGTCAGCACAAAAAGTGTTTGCAAAATCACAGAAAGTTTATTTTTACACCTTAATTCTAGAATAGCAGGTGTCTGCCTTCTTTATATTTGCATAAAAAGAGGAGATTTAGGGAATATATTTTTAAAACAAGCAAAAAACAAATCACAAATGTAAAATAGGAAAAATAATAGTTTGCAGCATTTTCTAATGTAAAAATAAAATTGTAATTCTTTGAGAATATTCTAAAACGAATCTGGGATATCAGTTTGTTTGGGAAGACTATATTTTATTTTACATATTAAGATTTATAGAAATTAAAATTGTTCTCTGAGCAATCCATCATATTTTTATGATAATAACCCATATGAATTCCAGCGAAAAAAAAATTTCAGCCTATGATGGTTTATTTAAGGATTCTAGTACAGCTTTTATTTTTATTACTCAAAGCAATGCTCATCTTAAAATAAGTAGAGAACATAATGATCTACCAATCACAAAGTTCATGAGGGAGTAAGTTACTCAGGAATATTAGATTGAATAACTCAATCCAGTATTGATATCCATTATAAGTATAGATCATAGATGCCACTAACCAGACAAAAGAGAAATGAAATCACTAAAACCTTTTGCAACCAATTTTAAATTTTATAATAATATTTATTTACTGGATTGTGACATTAATTCTAAAAAATGCCAAAGGAAAAGTTAGTAAGGAAACATCATATTTCTTGCCTATTATAATATTATGAAATATGCTGTATTTACATACAATTTTATGTTAACATCAGAGTCCATAAAATTTCTTTAAGTGTACATTGGTTATGAAAGTCCTGATACCGAATTAAAATAGTGCTTGTCTATGGCATTCACAGAAGCGATATTGTTAAGATTCCTTGAGGATGTTCCTTATAAATATAAAGGAAGAGTCGAATGAGAAGACCAAGAAAAATCTTTAATTTTTTGAATCAATTCTCAGTAGATGAATGGAATTTATTTAGCTTCTTCGTTTTTCTTTTCTTCCTTTCCTCTTTTCTTTTGTGCTGTAAAGGAGCCAGGCAAGTAACACAAATAAGTGATATGGACCAGGTATAATGAAAATAAGCAGGGGAGGGACGCTAGTAAAATGGGCGCATCTGGACTTAGTAAAGGACACCTTTTTCAATGTGTTCAGTGTCAAGTGTCTCCATACAATCTGATGTTTATCGAGATAAACTTAAAATATGTGATTGGAAAATTAAATATTGAAATGGTCAAATATTGGCAATGTTTTTAATTAAAAAGCAAACAAAAAACCCAAAAACACATTGCGCTGGCCAACAATGTGAAAGCCAAAGTAATTCTGGAAATTTATTTAGATCAAGTGTTGTAAATTTATAATTTCTGCTTTAGGACATACATTATAGGATAAGCCATTGAAATGTTTCTATCCTCTTTTAAATATAGTTCCAATATTTACTAAATATATGGCATGGACATGTTAGCTTCCTTATCTTTAAAATAGAAAACATAATGGACATCTCGTTGGTTTGATTGCTGAGTGGAATAGAATCGTGCCATAGGGCAGTGCTTAGCACATTAGCAAGCACTTTATACATAAGTGGTAGCTACTATTATTGCTTGCCAAATAACTTTACAGAGGTGTCCAAAAATTCAAAATACCATTCTGTCTTCAGACGTATTTCTGACTGCACACCAGATGTCTCTGCTTAGCAATAAATAGGAAGTATACACCTAAATTAGACATTTAGATGTTTCATGCCACTTATTAGTCTTCTTAAGTTAAAGTATCTAAAATTAATATAATTTGGAGTTTAAAACTTTAAACAATAAATAAGAAAACATAATAGATATGATTGTTTAATTAATTCAAATTCACACAAATACCTCCAGTCTTAAAAACTAAATCTTCCCTATGCTCCTCTCCCTGATCAACTCTACTTTTTGTTCCAGAGGTAATCATTTGCCTGTGTTTTATTTATTCTTACTGTGTTTAATGTGTATTGCTCCCGTGAATTTCTATATTCTTCTACTACATAATCACAAAATGTAATATTTATGCCTGTTTTTATCTTGAAATAATTTTATAATTTTGACATAATTTTTGATTCAAACTTGTGTGGTTCATGACTATTGATTTGCATTTATTATCACTAATATACTGCATTTCATTGTGTGACAATAGAATGCATTTTTCCATTCTCTATTGATGAATATATACATAGGTCACATCTAGTTTTTTTTGTTAATCTCAACAATGCTGCCATAAACATTTTTACACATTTCACTGTGCATACATGTGTGAGAATTTCTTCACAATGTATATCTAGGAATACTCTTGTTGGGTCAATAGAGGCTGTACATTTTACATTTTCTAGGTACTTCCAACTTTTTCTCCAAAGTGATTGTACAATTTATGCTTTTACCAGTATTGTAAAGGTATTCTCTGTGAGATATTTTTTATCACCTTTGGTATTATGACACATTTTTACATTTACCAAGCTGATTACTGGTAAAATTGGATCAGGATTGATAAACTTATTCATAATTTCTCCTTCATTTTTGTAAATTGTCTGAAATTTAGCTTATTTTACTATTAGAATGCTTTTCCATTTTAAAATTTTCTTCACATTATCAGTATTTTTGGATGCTAATCCTTTCTGCATTATATGTGTTACATTTTTTTCTCTTATTAGTATTTCCCACCTTTTGATGACATATTTTGAAGAATGGCATTTTATGACATTAAGGTAAAATACATTATTATTTTCATTCAAGTTTAGCTGTTTTTTGAATCATATTTTTGTCACTTGATAGCCCAAGCTGAAAAATATTCTACTATGTCTTCTTTTAAAAGTTTTCAAGCATTTTTATCTTATTTTTCAAGATATTAAACAAGTGCCTCATATATGATACACTTTCTATTTTTATTTATACTAAATAAATTTATAGGTCTGATGCCATATGACATATTTCAATGTTAATTATTCCATTAAAAATAGGATGCATATCACATAAAACACTTTTTTTGTTCATTTTTGCTTACTTCAATTTTGTCTTTCTTTACATAAGCCTGAGTACTGGAAAATTTTTGGTCAGTTTTTTTTTCCTAGGATAACTGGCTATCCCAGTGAAAAATAACCAAAAATTCTTCAGATGGATGAAAGAATTACACACAAAAATACAACTTAAGTGAAGTAGATTCATATATCATTAAATAATTTAAAACAAAGATTTTTTTCAAATAAATGTGACTAAGAAATTCTGCTGAGATAATTGGCTATGCACTACTTTGAAACAATCTAACTTCTATCACATATCCTCACACAAATATAAATTAGGTATCAATTGAAAAACTAAAAACTAAAAACAAAAACTATACAATTTCTGAAATTATTTTAAAAACACATAAAAATACATGTTTTTATATATCCTTATAATGTAAGAAGGGCTTTTTGAAAGGACAACAATACATTAAGAAAAGAACTTAGGAAAGAAAACATTAGTTAACTTGATTAATAAGCCAGATTCGGGCAACTCTACTATTGATTTACACAATTTTATGCTGAATGTTTTGAGGCTTGGATGATAATTCATATGAAGTAACTCAAATTGAAACTAAGAATTCTTTGTAATTTATTTGCATTTATATCAGTAAGAACTACATCTTTCTATTTGATTTATAATTATAAAAGCATATATTATTTTCATTATGATATTCTGGAACTAAATAAAAATGATAATTGTAACTGTCAAGCTATTTTTCAACGTGGTTATCCACAAAAGTGTATTAGAGGTTCAGCTCCTCCACATTCTTGTGAACACCTGGAATGGTCAGTCTTTTTTTCTATTTTTTTTTCTTTTCCTTTTTTTTTTTTTTTCCCTTCAGTTTAGACATTCTAATAGGTATTAGCAGTATTTCACTGTGATTTTTATTTATTTATTTTTAATTGACACATAGTAGATACACATACATATGGGATACAATGTGGTATATGTATACAATGTGTAATAGTGAAAACAAGGTAATTAGCATATCTATCACCATAAACATTTGTCATTTCTTTGTGTTAGAAACACTCAATTTCTCTTTTATACCCCAGAAGTTGTTCTGAAGCATTTCCCCTATGTTTTCATCTAGTAGTTTCATGATTTCAGATCTTATATTTAAGGCTTTAATTTGTTTTGAGTTGATTTTTGTATATGGTGAGAGATAGGGGTCTAGATTCATTCTTCTTCATATGGCTACCCAGCTTCCCCAGCACCGTTTATTGGAAAGACTGACCATTCTCCAGTGAATTCTCTTTGTGTCTTTATCGAAAATCAGTTGGCTGCAAATACACAGATTTATTTCTGGGTTCTCTATTCTGTTACATTGGTGTGTGTGTCTGTTTTTATGCCAGTACTATGCTGTTTTACTTACTATAGCTTTGTAGTATATTTTTAGGTTGGATGACTCCAGCTTTTGTTTTTCGGGGGGTTTTTTTGTTTGTTTGTTTGTTTTGGTTTTTTTCCCCTCAGACTTGCTTTGCTTTGGCTAGTAGTAGTTCCATACACATGCACATTTCTGAATTTTTTTTTTCCATTTCTGTGAAGAATGTCATTGGCATTTTGTTAGAGATTACATTGAATCTGTAGATCCTTTTAGGTTGTAGGTTATTTAACGATGTTGATTTTTCCAATCTGTGAACATGGGATGTTTCCCATATTTTTTTGTCCACAATGTCATTCATCTGTGTTTTATAATTTTCCTTATAGAGATCTTTCATCTCCTTGGTTAATTTATTCCTAGGTATTTTTATGTTTTTTTTCATAGCTATTATAAATGGGATTGCTTTCTTGATTTCTTTTTCAGCTTGTTTGTTGTTAGCAAAGAAAAGCTGTTGATTTTGTATCCTTTTACCTTATTAAATTTGTCATCTCTAGGAGTTTTTCCCTGGAGTCTTTAGGTTTTTCTATGTATAAAATCATGTCATCTGAAAAAAGGGGCAATTTCATGTCTTTCTTTCCAAAATGGATGACCTTTATTTCTTTTTCTCACTTATTGCTCTGGCTAAGACTTCCAGTACTATGTTAAATAAGAGTAGTGAGAGTGGGCATTGTCATCTTGTTTCAGTTTAGCATGATGCTATCTGTGGACTTTGTATATATGCCTTTATTGTATTGAGGTACATTCCTTCTATTTAATTTTTTGAGAGTTTTTATTATAGAGAAAAGTTGAATTTTATTAAATGCCTTGTCTTCATCTACTGAGGAAATCATATGGTTTCTGTCCTTCATTCTGTTGATGTGATATATCACATTTATTAATTTGTTTATATTGAACCATCTTTGCATGCCTGGATTAAATCCTACTTGATTGTGGTGTATAATCTTTTTGATGTGCTGTTGGATTTTGTTTGCTACTATTTTGTTGAGGATTTTTGCATCTGTGTTCATCAGGGTTATTGGCCTGTGTTTTCTGTTTTTGTTGTGTCTTTGTTTAGTTTTGGTATTGGCATACTGCTGGCCTCGTTGAATGGGTTTGAAATAATTTTGTTCTTTTCAATTTCTTGAAATAGTTTGAGAAGAACTGATTTTTTTGGGGGGGGTTATCTGTCTGTTTGTTTTAACTTTCACTAATGACTAATGATGTTAAGATCTTTTCATGTGATTATTTGACATCATATCTTCTACCATGACAAGCTCTTTACATATTCTTGGAAAAAGTAATTTGTTAGTATTTTTGAGGTTCTTAAGGCCATCCTCAGGCTCAATAATTCACTAGAATGACTCTTAAAACTCATAAAACTTGTTATACTTTAGATTTATAATTTTAGATTTGAAATTGAGAAGAAAATACAAATTTATCTACAAGACATAATTGTGACAATTTCACAAATAATAGAAATAAGGCCTCATCCTTCCTAAAGATTTTGTCCATTCTCTATTATATAGAAATGTACTTAAAATACTTAAAGAATTTTCAACTAAAAGAAAATGAAGCACTCAACCCAAAAGTCAAATATTTTTAAACAGTGTCCAGATATTTCTCCAAGAAAATGATACAGCCTATATACTCCAATGGAAGTAAAAATTATCAAGTATAAATATTACATGATGGAGAAAGTTACAATCTAGAAATATGAAAGAGTTTCAGTACAATATAGTCAGGTAATGTTTGTGTTGGATTTAACTGAAATGACTAAGCAATTTACACTTGTTTCACTGCATATGAAAGAAAAGCATATCTTGGAGTTAAATTAAGTAACCCGGATAGATTTGCTAAAAAGCCCTAACCAGATAAGTGGAGTCAGATATTAGCATGTTATACCAAAAAGAGTGTCTGAGAAACACATTTGGCCCTGGAATCTATGCAGGGAGCAATCATATTATCCACATTGTGCATAGCTTTATCTTGAAAAAGGCATAGTACTAAAAACTGAATGAACACTACTAGGCCCTGCCTAACATGTTTGGGTTCTAAGACAGGAGTGAAAATAGAGGCCCACACATCTGTGTGAATATTTTAATGTTATAAACCAAACTACTACAATGATCTGTCCTGCATTTCTACACAGATCCTAATGGTCCACTTGGGCACCACCCGCTAGAGGCCAAAGGAGCTTTGCTTATTCTCATAATTGTCTCTGCTAACTGAGGCCCTAGTAATACTGCAGATCGGCTAGAGCAGAGCAAAGAGTCATCTGTCTCAAACCACAGCGGTACAGGAAATGACCAGGTCAAACTCCTGCAGGATCTGAAGTGGCCTAGTTTCTCTCTTTTGTGCTAAACTTGTCTGACCTAGTATTTCAAGACATTTCTAAGAGGCTAAGAGTATTACAACAGCCAAACAGGAGAAAGGAAGAGAGAAAGCTCAGCTATATAGAGAACTTGGTCTAGCTAGAAGCATAATTTTGACATGAGGGGGCTATCACCTCTCAACAACAACATAAAAAGGCCCTCTTTTTCCATTAATCTGGACAAAGTTTGTGGTTTTCTTCTTCACTCACCCACAGGCTCTCAGCTATGCATCCTTTGGCTTAGTGGAGACAAATCAGCTCACCTAATCCCCTCTCATATGTCTTGTTCAGTAATAAACTTTCAAAAGCAAAACAAAATAAAACGAAGCAAAAAAACTCTCATCATTAAAATGAATTTTAAAAAGTCTTTATGTTTAGATATTTGTGATACATGGACCCTGAAAAGCCTAGATGCTAATAAAGGCAATTATTTATGTTAACTTAGTTTGTCTATTAACTTATTGGTTCTTAATTACTATTTATTCTGCTAGGTATTCCCCATGATGCAACTGTTTCTGGCTACAGCTTCTTCCCTACTCTGTACATGTTACTTGTAGTAGACAGAATAACAACCCCCAAAGGAAGACCATGTCCTAATCCCCAGAGTGTATGAATATGTTAGTTACAAGGCAAAGGACATTACAGGTTATAGATTAAATTGAATTTGCTAATACTTTTGCTTTAACATAAGAAAGTTGTTTTTTTTTTTTTTTTTTTTTTTTTTTGATTATCTAGGTGGGCCTACAATAATCACAAGGATATTTACAAGTAGAAAAGGGAGGCAGAAGAAGTTAGATTGATGATATATGAGAAGTACTCAAACTGCCATTGTTGACTTTAAAGATGGAAGAAGGGGTCAAAAGCAAAGAATACAGGTGGCTTCTAGACAGTAAAAAATCAAAGGAAAGGAACTCTCCCATAGAGCCCCTGGAAAGAACCAGCTGTGCCAACACCTTGACTTAACTCTGGCGAGATCATATCAGAGTTTAGACTTACAGTACTGTAAGATAATGAATTTGTATTGTATAAAACTCTAAGTTTGAGGTAGTTTCACTAAAACTCTAAAATAATTTTATTTTTCCTTTTTCATTTGTTAACAAATCCTCTGCAAAAGATTACTCGATTCCTACTTCTGAAAACAAACAAACAAAAAAACAGCCAAAAAAAAAAAATCTGTTACTTATCTGCTGTAAGAATAAATAACACAAAAAGTAGTATATTAAATAATACACCATTTGAAATAAGGAACATAATATGAGAACCAAAAGGCAAATGGACACTTTTATATAAGATTTAGACATATTACAACATAAAGGAAAAATAAATATGAACTATATTCTTAGACTAAATAAGAAAGGCATTGCATCTAGTAAACGAGAGTTGGTTTTCAAAGCAAAAGAAACAATGTGATAAAAGGTATGTGCTCTGAGTTAAAATATTTTATTATAAAATCAGAAAAAGTATACAATGGAAACAGTGAATATATAAATGGAAATTGTAGAAAACTGCATCAATCAATTTAAAAATCACTTTGAGAAATGCTTTCATTAAGATTATTTTATTCAAACCTTATGCCAAAATGTACTCAACAACAGTGAATAGTATGATGAGCAGAAATAAACTCATTATCTGTTCTTATTGTACTCATATTTATTGTCTAAAAGGGAAATATATATTAATTAAGCAATGGGAATTTCTACTGTGATAAGTTTGGAAAACAAAGCACGGCACAGAAAGATAATGTAATAGGATGATTTGGAATGTAGATCATTTGTAAGAGAGTAATTATAATGATGGACAATGCATTTTTTCCTGAAAAAATAGGAAAGAGAAGTAATGAGAAGGCTGAGAGAGAGAGAGAGAGGATAGTAGAATCCATAGAGTGACAGTCTTCAAGAGGTCAAAGCCTATACTAATTCAGGTCTTGAACAAGTTCATTTCAAGATGAAATAGGAGGTAAATATGATCAAAAAATAAGATATATAAAATTTTTTAAGTATCAAGAATCAATTGCTGTCTAAAAGAAGAAGGAAAGTCATTACGATTGTGGTGGTCAAAAAACTGAGGGGTAAAATTTTGAAGAATTATAAATTTGAGTTAAAAGCAATGGAGAATAATTACTGGCGTTTCAGTGGAATGTCTTTGAGAGCCCGAAGCAAAAATTGTCATAGTGGAGAAAGAAATCAAATGGTTTGAAAGAGTACTCAGAATTATAAAGCTTAACATAGACATAGGCCATGACAAATAAGTAGGCAAGGTTTATTGGTGATTTTTGTCTGTTCATTTGTTTGTTTGCAGAAGAAAAAAACAATAGCTTGACAAGCTACAAACTAAAACCCAAATCACATATACACAACCTCCTGACCATTAGGCATGTGAAGCAGGGGTGGACAAAAATGTAGCAACTTGTGGAAAGGGCTACTAAGGAAGTTATATTTTCAGCCACATCAGGGTTCCAGTTTTCATTAAAAATATGGAAAAGTCTCCAGAAAGAGAAGAGGCATTCATGAAGACCTACCAAGATGAGGTATGGAGGATCGGAGATTGGTTCTGGTGAAGAAGCAGAGCCATATGGCAATGAAAGTGTGATAATAAATGACTCAAATGTGACACAGATGAATAGAAACATGAGGCATAGAGTCTCAGTTTTGATATTCTCTTTGAGGAGGAAGAAAAATGGTTTAATTATGACTTTTTGAATACTTCCCCTGTATTTTTAGTGACTTCGGATGTTATTTTGATGACATAAAGAACTGCCACTCCCTGGAACATCATTCACGGTACTGTGCTTATGAGCATTTAGCTTAATAAAAAGTTCCTTAATACTTGGACAAAGAAAACTGCCCAATATTATAAAACAAATTAGGTATAGTGAGAAGTTATAGTTACAGGTATTTTTCTCATCTTTTGCTACATTCATTCATAATTTTTTCTTAATCAAAAATATGGCTTTTTCAAAGTGATTTTTAAAGTGAAATTTACTATAAAGAATTAGTAGAGAACTATTCTGTTACATAAAAGCAATAAATGTGTATTATGCTTATAATGGTAATATTTGTTTCACATTATTTATAGATTTTTGTCTGATGCATCAAAATTTGTAGGAATGCTGCATATATGTACAGCTTAACGTAATCATTTCCTAGCTATGCTTTGAGGAGCCAGCCCAGTTTCAACAAAATTAACTCTCATTCTGTCTTTTACTTGTTCCCACTTCTAGGTTAAATATATTTTAAAAAACTGTTAGAAAATTTGGAAATTGTGAAAATCACTGGCTTATTGGAAAGCATGTTCTATTTGAAGACGTGAGCCCTATCTCTAGCTTACCACAAATATTAATTTCATTCCAATCTGTGTCCTGGTTTTCCCACCTCTAAATATGTCCAGAAAACATTTCACTTCTCTTATAGTAATTAAAATAATTTTTAAATTTGTAATTTGAGAACTCTGATATATGCTTTTTAAAAAGTGATAACACTTTCTAAAATGAAAAGTAAACCCAAAATAAAAATACATTACCATTATTTACATTTTTTCTCTGGCCTCAACTTATTTTCCTATCAAAATCTTGTCACTGCATTGTTTTCAACTGACATGAATTATTGAATTGATTTACTCATCTGAAGTTATGTTTGTGAGTCTTATCTTCACATCATTATGAAATGGGTAGAGTATAAATAAACAACAGTAAAACAGTCAACCATCGAAAAACCTGTACCTGGTAATTGCACCAATTGTTTATGGTATTTATTATTTTTTAAGTTTAGTAATACTATATCAATAAGCATACATTACTTTACTTTCTCTATTTTCAAATATCTTACTCGTTATAACAGGGAGAGTTTTTATTTTTCCAGAATTTCACAAATCACTGATGATCTTTAAGTTGTGATAGTGTTATTTTTATGGTGCTTTGGATAATTTCCTGATTTCAGTAAGTTCTTCAGAGCAATATAAAAATACTAGAGTTTAAAACACTTTGATATTTTACAAATCAAAGAAAAATATTTCATTCTCCTGGAGAGCTGTGAAAGAATAAATTTTGCTATTTCTTAACTTATTAAAAATCTGTATTTAAAATGTATGATCTCCAATGATTCAACGTGCTACAGCTAAGTAAATAAACGGTGCTTCTCTATGCAAACATAATGAAAGTGAACTGATATATTTTGAAACTAGCCATATTAAATGGCTCTAAAGATGACTGTATTATCTTTTAAACTTTTAAAATTGTTATTGCCTTTGCAAAGTGAAATGCCCTTTAAAATTTTCCTTTTGAGTTTTTAATCATTAGTTTTCCATATTTTCAGCACATTAAAATGTCTGGTTGTATGAAGATACTGGGCCCTCACATGACTGGCTACATGATTTACAGAACCCAATGCTAAATGAAAATTAGGGTTGCACCTTGTTCAAAAAATATTAAGAATCTCAAGATGGCAACAACAGACCACTAAACCAGACAAGGTCATTATATGCGTGAATATAAAAAACATGAAGCCAGCCCTTAGCTCATATCTAGATAGATAAATCTTACAGATTATTCAAACTCAATAAAAGAGAAAATGCATTTCATGTGTGGACACAGAAATTTGAATTAAATTGGCGATGACGTTGTGATTTTTATTCAGAATCACAGTTTACTTCTGAATACAATTTCTACATGAATTTTTAAAATAAAAAAAATGATTTTTAAAGTTTTCTAAAATAAAGAAATTATAATAATTTACAATTTAAATTGATATTTTAATTTCATATAATTTTAAACATTTAAGAAATATATAATGTTCCATTATTGATTTAACTAAAAAGAACAAAGTATAATATATAATCAAAATTACTCTACATTTTTTAATTACTTATATTACATTGAACAAAAAAAAGATCTGGGAACAAAAATGAATGAGAATTTTTGAATATGTAAAAAATATTTTCTTGCTGTTTTTGGAGCCTGTTTCAGTAGAGCAGGAACTCACCACTGATCCAAATCTGCTGGAACAACTCAGTAATACAAGTTACAAGTGGGTCATAACTTCACCCAAAATGCATTACAGTGAGGAATGTAGTGACTCTCACAGGGTTTGAACCACATAAGAATTGTAAAAGGGGAAAGCATTGTCCTCTGGCTGAACTTTATGACTGTTTGTTTTGCAGTCACATGCATATTTACCTGAGCAATCTGTTTTACCCTCTCTTGCAAATTATCTGGTGAAATTACTTAAAAATATAATTGATAAGTTATCTGTTCTGAATAAATGTGTATATTGTAAAAGGGGAAAGCATTGTCCTCTGGCTGAACTTTATGACTGTTTGTTTTGCAGTCACATGCATATTTACCTGAGCAATCTGTTTTACCCTCTCTTGCAAGTTATCTGGTGAAATTACTTAAAAATATAATTGATAAGTTATCTGTTCTGAATAAATGTGTATATCACTAATGCAAATGCATGTATGTATTTTACAGCTATGCAGTTTCAAGAACTGACTTATTTCTATCTTCTTTTTATTCACTTTTTAAAATTAGGCTACTGATGCATATTAGAATTTAATTGCACCAATTAGTACTGCCACATCAGACATATGATGTGCCTTCAATTAAGAAGTAGCTAATGGATATTAGTACAATTTGGCTTCGTAATTAAAGTTCCAAGAACAGCACAGATTAAGCATTATGATTACAAAACATTAAAAATCTACTCGTGAAATTAAAGCTGAATATTTTAGCTTCTCCTTTTAAGCCTATTTTTGAAAAGAAAATCAGGATTACATAAAATACAATGTTAACATTATTGACACATTCTTAAAAAGAGAAAACAATGCCTACATGAGCATATGTGTGCATATCATGATTAAATATTTAAGAAAGTATCAACCTAACACGTCATCTAATGGGTATTAAAAGTTATTATTTCAAGCTTTTGTTTTGTTGGTTGTTTTTTTGTCTTTGCTTTTTTTTTTTAATATAAATATTTGATATCTGTGGTCACCATTCAAAACCCCCGCTTCAGTGAGCATAGAGGACAGGTAGCTACTGCCTCTCTGGTTGTCTGATTGTCTTTACACACAGACCTTATTTTCTCAGGATGCCCCTTGCCAGTGACAGAGAATGTTGGGGGTACTGGTGGAGAACCATTTTTAGGAATTATGAGAGTTTTCCAACAGAAGACTTTGGACTAAGGACCTCTATTGGCTTAGCCAAAATTTACTAAAACTGTGCTGTAGGCTGTGACTATTCTGTCCCAATCATCCTTTCTTCTTCTCCTTTCACAGTGGTGAGTTCTGCATCACTGTCTCAAGAGTCCTGCACTCACACCTGCTTTATCTTCTTAATCCTTAACAGGTATATCTACCATAATCTACTGCATGATGTATAACTGCTTGGTGTCTGCTTCTCAAAAAATCTTATCTAATAAACTAGCCTGTATAAAATATATGCACATATGCATTTAATAACTTTGACATTATTAGAGCACCGATCAGTAAATATTATCTGAAGAAAGATACTTTAAAAATACTCTAAGAAGTACTTCGGATTTCCTTCAAAAGACGTAGATTGTTTTGAAAAGGATGACAACTAGAGCAACTTCTGTCTCTAAGTTTTATCCACTAGGGTGATTAGCTTTCCCTGCCTTCCTTGGAGTCAACCTATGACAGTAATTTCTAAAAATATTTCCCACGAGGCTCTAATATTTAGCAGTTGCTTACTAGTTTTGCAGAAATGTCCTCTGAAATGGCTTATGGACAAAACAAGCACAGAACTCTCTTCACTGAGCCAGTGCTTTTATTTTTCTGATTGTTTTTGGTTTGTTATTTTTTTTTAAGTGAGAATGTCATTAAGATCTTATGTGTCTGGCTGCCATTTTCATGTCTGAGGTTTTCATTTGTAGGTAACCAATATCCATCATCAGTTCAGATCTTTAAAAAACATAGCCTATTGAATAAGCAGCCATGCATAACAAGTTCTTTTCTTCCCATACTCTGTCATGTTTTACACATATCTTTTGATCTAAGATTAATAATCTTTTCCTGGCATTATTGATAGAATGGGTAGATCATCTGGATCTTTCTTTGAATAACATGATATACAACATTGATGTTACCCAGTTACTTCCCAATTAAATGTGCTTTACAAAAATGACTTCACGTTTCACTGAAAAGTTATGGCAGGAATTTGGAATTTAAAATTAATGCTTTCCTTTGCATTTTAAATATATATTTTGTTTATTTAAGATCCCAAGATATTTCAAGCAGTACATTATCAGTGAAGGGTCATTAATGATAACTTCCAAATTTCAACTCAGGAAAAGATATGATGATTTGATCTTTTGCAATCTTAGATTTGGGGCTTCAGTTAGAAAGGGAAACTTTTAACTAAAGCTCAGCTTCTCAATTAGATATCTAAAAACACTAGATTTCATTGTTACACTTCTTTCCACTTTTCTGAATACAAAAAATTCTAGAAAGAAAGCAGGGATAAAGCTTAGAAATAGATTCACAACACAGAGTATTAACCACTATACGATCACAGCCTTACCGGTCAAAACAAAAGAAAAAAGAAAAAGAAATATATTCAGTGGAACTTAAGTGAGAGATACAAGATTCAAAGACAGCCTGTGTAAAATGCAAAAATAGACCTTTTTTTTTTTTTTTTTTGACCGGTAAGGAGATTGCAACCCTCCGCATGGTGTCGTCTGCACCACACTCAGCCAGTGAGTACACTAGCCACCCCTATAGGATCTGAACCCTTGGCCTTGGTGCTACCAGCACTGCACTCTCCTGAGTGAGCCACTGGGGCCGGCCCTGAAAATAGACCTTTAATCACATGCTATCTATTAAGAAAACAGGGAACACTAACCACAAAATCAGGAGTAGTTGCTTCAGTGTGGCAAATAATAAGTGAAAAATAGCTGCAAAATTATTTATACTGTTCTTGTTTTAAAGTTGAATTGTATGTTTACATGTGTTTATTCTATTGATATGTCTCATAGGTTGGCAACACAATGCAACAAAAAGTAAGAGTGGGTTTCAGTACAGGCAGGGTCTTTACAAAACCTGGCCTTTCACTATGTAAATAGATATCTGTTAGTCCAAGAACTACCAAAACCCACACATTTTTAGGCACAAAATAATGCAATGGAATAAATTAATGTTATATCTCATAAGCAAGGGTCTACCACAGCCAATTCATAATATCACACAACAAAGAAAATGTAATCAGAAGTCCTAAATCTATAAAAATGGAAATAGTTAAGATGTTAGAATTTATTTAAGTTCAAACACATAATGTTTCAGTTCTGGTCAAGATGGTGGAGTAGTCATTTCCTGGTGTTGCTCTCTCCCACAGAGCAACAAATTTGCAGCTATTGAAGAGAAGAAATGGAGGACCCAAGTTCTGTGCTGGAGTGGACAGGAGCTGCCTGCCATGGGACCCCAGTTCAGGTTGCTCCCCATTCTGTACAGAGACTTTAGAGCTTCTGGTCCCACATGCCCAGAGCCTGCCGGGCCAGAGAAGGCAGGTAGGGCAAGAAGTCCAGCTCAGGCTGGTCTGCCCCAGGGAGAGAACTAACAGCCTCAGGGCTACCACACCCCGAGCCAGCTGAGCAGGAGGAGGCAGGCAGGTGGGACTTCAGGCCCAGGCCAGTCCCTGCCTCTGAGAGTGAATTAAGAGGCTCTGAGCCCCCACATCCCAAGCCAGCCATGCCTGAAAAGTTGGTGGGACTTCCAGGACAGGCTAGTTTCTGCTAGCAGTCCTTTCAGGATCCAAGCCAGATATGAGGGTGAAATGAGTAGAATGTGATACCCCTGGCCACAATGAAAAAAAAAAAAAAGGAAAGATAGCAGAAATATAAAAAATCAAGAAATTAATTGCCACCAAAGAAAATTAACTCTCAAGAGCTAAATCCTATAGAACAGGAAGTCTTTGAAATGTCAGACAAGGAATTTAGAGTAACTATGATAAGGAAACTAAATGTGATACAAGAAAACTCAGACAACACAATGAAATGAGAAAAATTTTCAGGATATGAAAGAAGAAATGTGCAAAGAAATCAATGCCTTGAAAAAGAATGCAGCTGAGCTTGTGGAGCTGAAGGATTCATTCAGTGAAATAAAAAACACAACAGAGAGTTTAATCAGCAGACTTGAACAAGCAGAAGAGAGAATTTCTGACCTTGAAGACAGGCTGTTTTAATTATTACAGGTAGACCAGAAAAAAGAAAAAAAGAATAAAAAAAATGAAGAAAATCTAAGAGAGACAACTGACAACCTTCCTCTTCCTCAAATATCTTGGGAAACAAATATTCAAATCATGGGTATTACAGAATGGGAGGAAAAAGGAAATGGCATTGAAAACATATTCAATGAAATAATAGCAGAAAACTTCCTAGGTACAGGGAAAGTCACAGATCTCCAGATTCAGGAAGCCCAAAAATCCCCAAACACATTCAACTCAAAAAGGTCCTCTCCAAGACATGTGATAATCAAACTGACAAAACTCAAAGACAAAGAGAGAACCTTAAAAGCTGCAAGAGAGAAGCAGCAAGTCACTATAAGGGATCCCAAATGAAAATAACATCAGATTTTTCATCAGAAACCCTAAAAGGAAGAAAAGAATGGGATGATATATTCAAAACACTAAAGGACAAAAATTGTCAGCCAAGAATACATTACCCAGCAATGCTATCCTTCCAAAATGAAGGACAAGTAGTATATTTCTCATACAAACAAAAACTATGGGAGTTCACTACCACAGGTCCAGCCCTACAAGAAATTCTCAAGGAAGTACTGGGTCTGATACTGCAAAAACAACCATCAGTGCCATGAATACTAAAGAAAGAACAATACCTATCAGAAAAACAAAAATTCTAACAAAAGAAAAAAATATAGTTTATTTATAACCCCAAGAAACCAACAAATACAGAAGACAAACAGAAAATTAGAAAGGTACAAAAGATATTTAAGACATCAAAACAAAAATCAGTAAAATTGTAAGAGTAAATGAACAACTTTCAATAATAACTCTAAATGTAAAGAGATTAAATTCCCCATTCAAAAGACACAGACTGACTGACTGGATTAAAAAGATGGACCCCACAATATGCTGTGTTCAAGAGACTCATTTTACCTGTAAAGACACACAAAGACTAAGAGTGAAAAGATAGAAAAAGATATATCATGCAAATAGAAATGAAAAACAAGCTGGAGTAGCTATCCTCATATCAGATAAAAGAGACTTTAAAGCAATAACCATAAAAAGAGATAAAGAAGGCCACTATACAATGATAAAAGAATCCATCCATCAATGAGACATAACAATCATAAATATATATGCACCTAATGTAGGAGCAGCCAGTTTTACAAAGCAAACACTAGAAGATCTAAAGAAAGATAAAGACACTAACACCATAATAGTGGGGGACCTGAACACCCCACTGTCATAATTGGACAGACCATCTAGGCAAAAAACCAACAGAGAAACACAAGATCTAAACAATTCTTTAGACCAATTGGATTTGGCAGATACCTACATAACATTCCATCCAACAACATCCAAATATTCATTCTTCTCATCAGAACATGGAACATTCCCCAGGATAGACCACATGTTAGGTCACAAAACAAGTCTTAACAAATTCAAAAAATCAGAATATTCCATATATTTATTCCAATCACAATGGATTAAAATTAGAAATCAATAATAAACAAAACTCTGAAAACTATACAACACATGGAAATTAAACAAAATTCTACTTAATGACATGTGGGTCCAAGAAGAAATTAAACAGAAAATCAAAAAATTTCTTGAAAATAATGGCACATCATACCAAAACCTGTGGGATACTACAAAAGCAGTATTAAGGGGGAAATTTATTGCATTAAATGCTTAGTTCAGAAGAATGGAAAGATGGCAAATAAATAACCTAATACTTCACCTTAAAGATCTAGAAAAACAAGAACAATCCAAACCCGAAGTTAGTAGATGGAAAGAAATCATTAAGATCAGACCAGAACTAAAAGAAACAGAAACACAAAAACAATACAAAAGATCAATGAAACGAAAAGTTGGTTTTTTGAAAAGATAAATAAAATTGACAAACCTTTACCAAGATTAACTAAGAAAAGAGAAGGTCCAAATAACAAAAATTAGAAATGAAAAAGGTGATATTGCAAATGACACCTCAGAAATACAAGGAATCATTAGAGACTACTATAATCATCTATGTGCCAACAAATTTGAAAATCTGGAAGAAATTTCTGGATGCATTCAAATTACCAAAACTGAGCCAAGAAGATATAGAATAACAAATAACAATAGAAGAGATTGAAGCTGTTATCAGAAGGCTCCCAACAAAGAAAAGCCAAGGACTGGATGGGTTCATCGCAGAGTCTACCAAATCTTCAAAGAGGTACTGATACTAATTTTCTACAAACTATCCAAAAAAATTGAAATACAAGCCATTCTTCCAAACTCATTCTATGAGGCAAACCTCACCCTGATATCAAAACCAGACAAAGATGTGTCAAAAATGAAAAACTATAGGCCAATATCCTAGATGAATATAGATGCAACAATCGTCAGTAAAATACTAGCTAACAGAATACAGCAACACATACAGAAAACTATACACTATGATCAAATGGGATTCATACCAGGGATGCAAGTTTGGCTCAACAAATGAAAATCAATAAATGTGATAAATGACTCTCTGCAAATTAGGCATAGTCAAAAGTATCTCAGCAAAATTAAAGCCATATATGATAAGCCCACTACTGATATCATCCTGAATAGTTCCTTAAAAACAGGACCTAGACAAGGATGCCCACTCTCACGACTCCTATTCAACATAGTGTTGGAAGTACTAGCCAGAGCAATCAGAGAAGAGAAGGAGATAAAGGGCATCCAGATTGGAAAGGATGAAGTCAAGCTGTCCCTTTTTGCAGATGATATGATCCTATATATTGAGCAGCCTAAAGCTTCTATGAAAAAACCCTGAGAGTTAATAAATGATTTCAGCAAAGTTGGAGCATACAAAATCAACCCACAAATTCAATAGCATTTCTATACTCCAACAGTGAACATGCAGAAAAAGAAATCAAGAAAGCTAGCCCATTTACAATAGCCACCAAAAAAATAAAATATTTAGGAATAGAGCTCACCAAGATTGTGAAAAGTCTCTACAAAGAGAACTGCTAACCACTGTTGATAGAAATTAAAGAAGACACAAGAAGATGGAAAGACATCCCATGCTCTTGGATTGGAAGAATTAACATTGTGAAAATGTCCATATTATCCAAATTTATCTACAGATTCAATGCAATCCCCATCAAAATTCCAATGACATTTTACTCTGAGATGGAAAAAGCTATCCAGAGGTTTATATAGAACAAAAAAAGACCACACATAGCCAAAGCAATGCTGAGCAAAAATAAATAAATTAATTAATAAAGCTGGAGGCATAACACTATCTGGCTTTAAACTATATAACAAAGCTATAATAACCAAAACAGCAAGATACTGGCATAAAAACAGACACATGGATCAATGGAATAGAATAAAGAACCCAGAAATCAATCCATATGCCTACAGCCATCTGATCTTTGACAAAGGCAGCATGTCTACATACTGGGGAAGAGACTGCCTTTTCAACAAGTGGTGCTGGGAAACATGGTTACTCATATGCAGGAGAATGAAACTAAACCCATACCTCTCACCATATACCAAAATCAACTCAAAATGGATTAA
Source organism: Cynocephalus volans (assembly GCF_027409185.1). Classification (NCBI taxonomy): domain Eukaryota; kingdom Metazoa; phylum Chordata; class Mammalia; order Dermoptera; family Cynocephalidae; genus Cynocephalus; species Cynocephalus volans. The sequence continues at coordinate 115,938,778 of NC_084468.1, read as the reverse complement.
AGAATTAAACAAACATCCTTAAACAATAAAATTCCTTAAAGAAAACATAGGGTAACCACTCCAGGAAGTAGGAGTGTGTACAGAATTCATGAATAGGACCCAAAAAGCACAGGCAACTAAAGGTAAAATAAATAAATGGTATTATATCAAACTAAAAAGCTTCTGCACAGCAAAAGAAACAATCAACAGAGTAAAAAACAACCAATAGAGTGGGAGAAAATATTTGCAAAATATACATCTGACAAAGGATTAGTATTCAGAATATACAAGGAACTCAAGCAATTTTACAGCAAAAAAACAAACAACCCAATTAAAAAATGGGTGAAAGAGCTGAATATGCATTTCTGAAAGGAGGATATATGAATGGCCAACAGCCACTCGAAAAAATGTTCAACATCACTCAGCATCTGGGAAATGCAAAACAAAACCACACTGAGATAATATTCCACTTTAGTTAGGATGGCTAACATCCAAAAGACTGACAATGATAAGTGCTGGAAAGGTTGCAGAGAAAAAGGAAAATTCATTCACTGTTGGTGGAGCTGAAAAATGGTGCATCATTTATGGAAAATGATATGGAGTCTCCTCAAACAGTTACAGATAGATATACCATATGACCCAGCTATTCCACTGCTGGGAATATACCCAGAGGATTGGAAATCATCATGCTAAAGGGATACCCATACTCCAATGTTTATTGCAGCTCTATTTACAATAGCCAAGAGCTGGAACCAGCCCAGATGTCCATAATCAGATTAGTGGATAAGGAAACTGTGGTACATCTAGACAATGGAACACTACTCTGCTATAAAAAAGAATGAAATACTACCATTTGCAACAACATGGATGGACTTAGATTTAGAGAAAATTATATTAAGTGAAACAAGCCAGGCACAGAAAGAGAAATGCCACATATTCTCACTTATTTGTGGAAGCTAAAAATAAATAAATAAACACACAATCAAATAAGGGTGGAGGGACAGAATAACCACAAAAATTCTTTCAACTATTTAAATCAAGTGAACAGATACGATATGGGGGGGGGGAGTGGAATGGGTAAAAGGGCATGAAAATCATGTACAAAGTATTTTGAAAAGTAAAATTAAAAAGAGAAAGTTCAACATAAAAAATTAGTGTTTATTTGACATATATAATTCTTGTAATGTTTAGAACATCCTGATAATTCTTATGCCTCTTATTTTTGCTAAGTACTTTGAAATTTCACATTAGTATTATTGTTTGATTGATGTATAATAAGTGTTTGTATTTGGGGGGTACATTTGATTATTTGATACATGTATACAATATGTAATAATCAAATTGGAGTAATTGAGATATCTATAGTATCAAGTATTTATCATTTCTTTGTGTCAGGACCATGCCAAATCTTTTCTTCTAGCTATTTTGAGATATACAATAAATTGATAACTATAGTCACTGTACTGTGCTCTCTAACAATGGAACTTATTTCTTCTATCTGATTGTATTTTTGAAGCATTAACCATCTGTTTTCATTCTTCACTCCTTCCTACCCTTCCCAGCTTCTGGGAACCACTGTTCTACTCTCAACCTCCATGAGACCATTTTAGCTTGCACATATGAATGAGAACATGAAATTTTTCCTTTTGTGTTGGCTTATTTCACTTAACATTATGTCCTTCAGGCTTGTCTGTGTTTCTGCAAATGACAGCATTTCATTCCTTTTTATAAGTACACAATTCTATTTGTATATATGACATATTTTCTGTATCCATACATCTGTTGATGTGCACTTAGGTTAATTCCACATCTTGATTTTATGAATAATGCTGTAATAAACATTGGATGTAGACATTTGTTTGATATACTAATTTCCTTTCCTTGGATATATAACTAACTGTAGGATTGTGGGATCATATGACATCTATATTTTTAGTTTTTTGAGGAACCTCCATACTGTTTTCCATATGGCTACATTAGTTTATATTCCAATGGTGGACAAGAGTTTCCCTTTCTCTGCACCCTCTTTAAAATTTATTTTTTGTCATTTGATAACAGCCATTTTAACTGGTGTGAAATGATATCTCATTGTGGTTTTAATTTGCATTTCCCTCATCCGTAGTGATGTTACGCATTCTTTCATGTACACGTTGGCCATTTGTATGTCTTCTTTTGAGAAATGTCTATTCAGATCATTTGCCCAGTTTTAAACCATATTGTTTGTGATTTTTGCTGTTGAGTTCTTTATACATTCTGTTTATTAGTCCCTTGTTTAATGGATAGTTTAAAAATATTTTCTTCCATGCTGTAGGTTGTCTCTTGACTCTTTTGACTGTTTCTTTTGCTGTCCAAAAGACACAGTTTAATATAATCCCACTTGTCTATTTTTGCTTTCTTGCCTATGCTTTTGAGGTCTTACACAAAAACTCTTTGCCTAGACCAATGTACTTTAGCATTTCCGCAATGTTTTCTTCTAGTAGTTTAATAGTTTCAACTCTTACATTTAAGTCTTTCATTCATTTTGAGTTGATTTTTATATATGGTAAAACATAATGGTCTAGTTTTTTTTTTTTTTTCTTCTGCATATGGATATCCAGTTTTTGCAGCACCATTTATTGATGAGAATGCCCTTTCTCCAAAGTTTTTACCTGGTGCATTTGTTGAAAATAAGTTGGCTGTAAATGTGTGAATTTAATTTGGGTTCTCTGTTCTGTTTCATTGGTCTATATGCCTATTTTTATGCCTTTAACATGCTGTTTTGGTTACTATAGCTTTGTAGTATATTTTGAAGATTTGAATTTTTTTTTATATAGGTATTTGATTAAATTTGTAGATCACTTTGGGTAGTATGAACATTTGGACAATATTAATTCTTTCTATCCATTAATAGAATATCTCTTCATTTTTCTGTGTCTTCTTCAAATTCTTTCATCAATATTTGATAGTTTTTATGTGTTAATATTTCACCCCTTTGATTAATTTTATTTCTAGGTACTTTCTTAGTAGCTGTTTAAAATCGGATTGCTTTTTCTTATTTCTTTTTCAGAATGTTCACTGTTAGCAGATGGATATGCTACTGATTTTTGTATGTTGATTTTCTATCCTGAAACTTTATTGAATGTCCATATTCATTCTAACAGTTTTTTGGTGGCATCTTTACAATTTTCTAATTATGAGATCATGTCATCAATAGCAACAATTTATCTTCTTCCTTTTCAATTTGGATGCTGTTTATTTCTTTCTGTTGCCTAATTACTCTGACTAGGATTTTCAGTACTGTGTAGAATAAAAGTGGCAAAAGTGGGCATATTTGTCTTACTCCAGATTTTAGAGGAAAGGCTTTTAATTTTTCTCCATTCAGTATCATGTTAGCTGTGGGTTTGCCATATATGGCTCTTATTGTTTTGAGGTCCATTTCCTCTATGATTAATTTGTTCAGAGATTTTTATCAAGAAGGAATATTAAATTTTATCAAGTACTTTTTTCTGCACATATTGAGATGATAGTACAGCTTTTGTTTTTTTTATTTTGTTTATGCGGTGAATCACATTTATTGATTTGAGTATTTTGAATCACTATTGCATTTGTGAAATAAATTCTACTTGACTATGTTAATCTTTTTGATTTGCTGTTTGATTTGCTTTGCTAGTATATTGTTCAGGATTTTTGCCTCTATGTTCATCAGGGTTATTAGCCAATAGTTTTCTTTTTGATGTTGTGTCATTGTCAGCTTTGGGTATCAGTGTAATGCTGACCTCCCAAAATGAGTTTTAAAGAGTTTCCTCTCCTTCAATTTTTTGGAGCAATTTGTGAAAAATTGGTATCAGTTCTTCTTTAAAAATTTGGTAGAATTCAGCAGTAAAACTATCTGGTCCTGGGCTTTTGTTCACAGGAAAATTTTTTTTTTTTTTTTTTTTTTTGTCTTTTTTTCGTGACCGGCACTCAGCCAGTGAGTGCACCGGCCATTCCTATATAGGATCCGAACCCGCGGTGGGAGCGTCGCCGCGCTGCCAGCGCAGCACTCTACCAAGTGCGCCACGGGCTCGGCCCCACAGGAAAATTTTTAATACTGATTTAATCTCATTACTCATTATTGGTTTCAGGTTTTCTATTTCTTTTTGTTTCAATCTTGGTAGGTTGCATTTCCAGGTATTTATCTATTTCTTCGAGGTTTTTATGATTTGGTAGCATACAGTTGTTAGTAATAATCTCTACTGATCTTTTGTACTTCTGAGATATCAGTTGTAATGTCTCCTTTTTCAGCTCTGATTTTATTTATTTAGGTCATCTCTCTCTTTTCTTAGTTTGTCTAAGTAAATTTTTGTCAATTTTGTTTATCTTTTCACAAATCCAATTTTTTGTTTTGTTATTTTGGATTTTTTAGTATCATTTTTAAAAAATTTCTGCTCTAATATTTTGTATTCTTTTTTTTCTTCCTTCAAATTATGGGTTTGGTTTGTTCTTCCTTTTCTAGTTTTTTGAGTTGCATTTTTAGGTTGTTTATTTGAAGTATTTCTACTTTTTTGATGTAGGCATTTATTACTATAAATTAGCCTCTTAGCACTTCTTCTACTATGTTGTACAGGTTTGTTTTCATTTTATTTGTTTTAAGAATTTTTTTAATTTTTCTTTCTTAATTTCTTTATTGACCCATGTTTGTTCAGGAGAATATTGTTTAATTTTTCAGCATTCCCTTTTTTATTGATTTTTATTTTTATTGTGGTCAGAAAAGATAATTGTAATGAATTTGATTTTTTAAAAATTTGTTGAGACTTCTTTTGTTTCCTAATATGTGGTCTGTCATGAAAGATATTCCACATTCTGATGAGAAGTATGTGTATTCAGAAGCTGTTGCTTGAAATGTTCTGTAAATATCTGTTAGGTCCATTTGGTCTAAAATGTAGGTTAACACTGATGTTTCTTTGTTGATTTTCTGTCTAGGTTATCTGTCTATTGATGAAAGTGGGGATGAAGTCCCCCACTATTATTGTGCTGCAGACTATCTCTCCTATTGGATCTATTAATGTTTATATTATATTTGGGTGCTCTGGTGTACGGTGCATACATATTTACAATTATTATATGCTCCTGCTGAATTGATTTCTTTATCATTATATAATAACCTCTTTTCGTCTCTTTTAACAGTTTTGTGATGTAAAGTCTATTGTATCTGATATAATTATAGATATACAGGTCTTTTTTTAAATTTGTATATAATTCCTTATTTCATCTTTTCATTTTCAGTCTATGTTATTATTGGTAAAGTTAGTTTCTTGTAGGCAGCATATAGTTGATAGTTTTGTTTTGTTTTTGTTTTACTTTTTTTTTAACCTACTCAGCCACTCTTTTTTAGTTGGAAACTTTAATTCATTTACATTCAATGCTATTATTGATAGGTACAGACTGCTGCCATTTTTACATTTATTTTATGGTGGTTTTGTAACTTCTCTCTTCCTTTCTTATCATCTTCCTTTGTGGCTAACTGATGTTCTGTGGTAGTATGTTTTAATTTCCTTTATTATTATTTTTTTACTTTATACTTATTAAAAATTATTTCAAACTGATGACAACTTAACTTTAATTGAAAAGAAAAGAGACAGGGCCGAGCCCGTGGCGCACTTGGTAGAGTGCTGCGCTGGGAGCGTGGCGACCCTCCCGCTGCGGGTTCGGATCCTATATAGGACTGACCAGTGTACTCACTGGCTGAGTGCCGGTCATGAAAAAACGACAAAGAAAAGAAAAGAGACAAAAAAACCAAAAAAAAAAAAAAAACTGTACAATTTTACTTTATGTCCTCCATGTTTTGACTTTTTGTTGTCTTAATTTATCTTTTATATTGACTTTCTTTTAACAATGTTGCAGTTAATATTATTTTTAATAGATTTGTCTTTTGGTTTTCATACTAATAATATGAGTGGTTTACACACCACCATTACAGTATTAGAGTCTTCTGAATTTATCTGTGTACTTAATTTGGCCAGCAAGTGTTATACCTTTGGAAATTTTCATTTTCTTAAGCTTCAAGAACTCTGCTCCCTCACCTCTTTTAGCATTTCTTGTAAGACAGGTCTGGTGTTGATAAATTTCCACAGCTTTTGTTTGTATGGGAAAGTCTTTGTCTCTCATTTGTGTTTGAAAAGTCACTTTGCTGAGTACAGTATTCTTGGTTGACAGTGTTTTTCTTTCAACACTTAAAATATATCATTCTAGTCCCTCTTGGCCAGTAGAGTTTTTGCAGGGAAGTCTGTTGTTAAATGAATCTGGCCTTCTTTATATATTATTTGCTTCTTTTCTCTTGCTGCTTTTGTGACTCTCTTTTTGTCCTCGACCTTTGAGAGTTTGATCGGTGTATGATTTGAGGTAGTCTTGTTTGGGTTGAATATGTCTGGTACTCTTTGACCATGCTGTACTTGGATATTTACATATTACTCTAGATTTTAAAAGTACTCTGATATTATTTCTTTGAGGAAACTTTCTATGACTTACCCTTTTTCAATACCCTCTTGAAGGTCAATGACCCCTGCATTTGCTTTTGAGGCCATTCCCTAGATGTTGTAGGCATTTTTCATTCCTTTTTATTTATTTTTTCTTTTTTCTCCTTTGACTGTATATGTTCGAATAATCTATCTTCAAGATCAGTGATTCTTTCTTCTGTTTCATCATATCTGCTATTGAGACCCTCTGTTGAATTCTTCAGTTGGGTCAACGTATGTTTTTGCTCTAAATTTATATATTTTTAAATTTTAATCTCCTTGTTAAATTTCTCTGGTAAATTTCTGAATTGCTTTTCTGTGTTATCTTGGAGTTTGCTCTGTTTCCTCAAAACTGCTACCTTGAAGTCTTGATCTTAGGACTCATCCATCATCATCTCATTAGGGTTGGTCAGTGACTCCTTGTTTTCTTTATTTGGGGAGGTCATGATTCCATGGTTGCTCCTGTTTATTATGGATGCATGTCTATTTCTTCAAATTGAAGGACTATTTATTTAATCCAAATATGGCTTAGTTTGGTTTTTATAGTGTATGTATAACTGGAGATTTTATAAAGATTGATGATTGACTTACCTTAGTCTGAGATTGTTGCCTCCTTTTGGCCCTAGGTGATGGCCTAAGCCAAGGTTTGCTATGATTCATACCACAGAGGTTGGAACCATGTTTATTTCTGATGGGGGAGTCTTAAAGGGGTTATGCTTGCTGCATGGGAAGGCCAGCTAGGCGGTTGTAACCAAAGGCCCCATGGAGCATGCCTCCTTCAACATGGTGCTGCCAAACAGTTTTTCTGATTTGGTGTCTTCTTTGTCTGAGAAGGAATGCAGTCACTAGTGTGCACCACCTCCCCCTTGTTAGCCCCAACTCCACTCTTTGTCATTAGCTGCCCTAAGGGATTTTCACCCAACATGCACAACTCTTTGAGGGTTAAAGCAGAAATAGTTTTCTTGCAAATAAACTCATGATGGTGGGGAAGTTGTCTGCCTATAATTCACTTTTTCCACTGTAGAAATTGTAAGTCTGGATGGATGTTTCTGCCCAGCATCTGGCAGCTTGGGGAAGGGGCATTGTGGTTAGAAAGGTCCCTTTCTTTTACCTTCCTCTCTCAGTCTTTCATTTCTTTGTGGCCCCAGGGGTTTGTATTTTTGGTTTGTTCATTTGTTTGTTTGTTTTTCTGTTTGGGATTTTTTCTTTTTGGTTTTCTGTGGAAAGGAGTGAAGCCAGTTTGCTTCTACTCTGCCATTTTGCTTAATACTTCTATTTTTCAATTTTCATTTGTATAATAACAATTCATTATGATGGAGGGAGATGTAAAACAAAAATAATCTTTCAGGTAAAATTCAAGTATTTTCTGGAAGCATTTAATCCGTAAGCCAGCAATATGAATTGATCCTTCTTTTTAAAATCATTTTATTATACTTGCAATTCAGGTTACAGATCCTGGGTTATAGTGCATATCACATTTGCATAACCTGAATATCATATTTTATGGATATTAAAGAAAAGATAATGTGTAATTAGAGATATAAATAAGCATATTATCAACATAATTACTCATTAGATATTCCATGTCTTTAATATGGGTCTTTGCTGCCATAGATTAACTCCCATGAGCTTCTAGAATTAACTGCATTTTATTAAATGTCACAAAGTCTTTGGCTATGATTAAACACATTGCTATAGACAAACAGACACTGCAATATCTACTTAAATAAACATGCTACGCTTATTTCTTTTTTCGTATTTTATTTTTATTAGCATATTTTATACTCACAGTAAATAATTCAATAAATCCATATACAGCAATTACCCATATTTAAAAATTACCATGATTTTGCTGTACTTGCTTCACATATTCTGGATCTTTGTTGCTAAATTATTTTAAAATTATATCCCAGAATATAATTTTATACCTACATACTTAAGGATACAGCTCTAGAAAATACAAATATTTAGTAAAACATTTTTTAAAAAGAAAGTTAATTGTTTAAGTTTAGAACCTCAATTTAAATAGTTTGTTATTAATTAACCATATTTCACATATTGTTTTACCATATAATTGAAAATATGATTTAAGGGGGAAAAAATGTCTAACACATAGGCCATACTCCATGAATAATTTTACTTACTCAACTAATCTACTAAATGGAAAAAAACTGACACCAATACTATTTCTCTTTCCCTGAGTTATCTCATAATATTTTTAGATCTTGAAATTCTTCAAAGTGTGCTCATGATTGGTTTCAAGTACATGTTTTCTAACTCATTGTAATTCTCCTCTATAATCAAGTGCAATAGGCAGGGTAGTATAGACCTTATGATTGATTGCAGAAATAAAACTGGGAAAAGACTAGTACAGTACACATTTTACAGAAAAAGAGAAACATAAAAAAAATCTTGTAATGATAGAGACTATAATCAATTAATTAAAAATAAAAGTGACTCTCCTCTTAGGTTTTATTGATAAAACATATGCCTTCAAGGAGCACAGAGTCTGAAGTGAATATAGATGAAAGGTAAAAACTATATGAGAATAAAGTGTGGCAAAAAAGTATTAAACTAAAAATCCAGGGAGCTTTGAGAGAACATAGCAAAAAAATGTTTACTTTACCAAGTAGGGGAGTGATAAGCTGAGACAAGGGTTTATATGCAGCATGAAACAGAGGTTATAATAATAAAAGAGAGGTGAGAGATTAGGATATAGACTAGGTAGAGGAGCAGTTCATATAAAACTTTACGGTTAAAGGAAATTGAGCTTTGGTGCATTAGAAGCTAGTAGTAGATTTAAGCAGGGATTGATATAAAGAGACTGACAATTTTCAAGAAATAATTTAGCTGAAGTTTAAAAAATAGAGCATGGAAGTTTGACTGTGATTGTAAGGAGGTAAAAAGGAAGACTCTAGTAATAATATAAGTGAGAATTGGATGGAAATCAAAGCTATTCAGTGAGGTAAGCCAAATCAAAATTGATGACTAAGAAGGTGGTGTCTCAAGGAAGGGACAAATCCAAGATTGTGTCTCAGGTGTCTGGCTTGGGTAATGTATAATGACAATAATATATGCAGTTATGTTCAAGCTCAGTAGTGAATTCTGGAAAATGATGGAAGTCATATAAACCACTTTCAAGTTTTGTTCTTAAAACTTCCCTTGTCATCCATGGAGATTTAAAGAGCCATTTGTTGTCATATCTCATTGTCTTAGCACATTTTCTGTTGTTGATGACAGAATACCTGAAACTGGGTAAATTATAAGGAAAATAAATTTACTTCTTACAATTGCAGGGGCACATCTGGTGAGGGCTTTCTTCCTTGTGAGGGCTCTTTGCAGAGCCCCAAGGCATTGGAGGGTATCATATAGTGAGAGGGATCAAGAGCTTGCTAAAGTACTCTCTTCTTCTTATAAAGCCAGCATCCTACTCCCATGATAGTCATTAATCCATTAACCCATTAATCCATGAATATATTAACCAATTCATAAGGGCATAGTCCTCATGGTGCAATTACCTCTTAAAGACCCCACCTTTCAAATACCATACTGGAAATTAAGCTTTGATGTGAGCTTTGGTGGGAACAAACATTCAAACCGTATCACCTATCTTAACTAATACCATGTTGTTGAGGGAATGGGATAAAATTGTAACAAAAAGCTAAAATAAATGGCACTGTCCTACTAGTCTGAAAATAGCGAATGAGGAAACTTAAAGATCATAAAAGATGATGGAAAGAATCTGCTCCTCCCTTTATCTCCCAGAGGAAAGAGATTATAAGTATGAAGAACAACTGATCTATATACTCTTTCCAGAAAACACAAAACACAGTTTAATCAAATAACTTCTCCTACCATTGTGTAGGACTCATTCAAACTATCTGACCAGTAGATTTCAGAATTATCAAAGTCCAGTGATTTCTTTGTACCACCCATTTTTGCCTTTGTAATTGAGCTATGAGATTACATATCTTTTCTCATTTATTTTTAATAACCTTAAGAAGTTAATATTATTTTTATCTCAGTTTTGCTGGTGAGAACTCTGAGGTGTAGAGGTTCAGAGTACCTAGTGTTTGATATAATTCTAGTTTGAATTTAATTTTATCTTATTAAGCTTGAGTGTGTGCTTTTAGCTTATAATGAGACTCGTTCTAAATATAAAACAGATGCAGTCTAAGATCACATTACTTTATTGCATAACATCATGTATTGACTCTATTGAGCCTTCCAAATGTAAACTTTAAAGTACTTTTTTTCAGAAAAGTGCTCAAGATAATTCAGGTACTTATTCATTAATTAATTTTTGTGTTCATAGAATGCTAATATTATGAGGGCAGGGCACATCTATTGTGTTCATCTCTCTATATTCATCTTGTAATGCTGATCTGGGGAGCAGATTGCAAAAATAAGGAGGCTATAGTAAGCATCATTGTAAAGGCAGCATTTAGCACACACTTAAAGGTGGTGAAGGTGGAGATGAATAAGGAAGGGAAGTTATGGTGAGCCCAGAGAAGTAATAGGGACCTTGACATCTTAAAGCTCACATTACGTTTGAATTTTACTGTGAAAGAGATGGAAAGTAACTATAGTTCCTAGGAAGAGAAGTGACATAATCTGACTTTTATATTAAAAGACTGACTATGGATATTGTGTGGATAACTGATTGCAAAGGAACAATATTAGGAGAAGAACCCTGATTAGATACTGAATTCCTTCAGGAAGTAAATATTAGTGATTCAAACTCCAGTGGAGATGGCAAGAAGTAGTTAGATTCCAGCCATTTTCAAGATTTTGGGTTTAAGCACATAGTAGAGAATTTCTACCAAATGAGATAGACAGGTGTAGAGCTAGGGCTAGAGTCTGGAGCTCACAGACCCCTCGAGCCCATTCACAAACCTTTCACACACGTCTGTGAGCTAGGTAACTGGCAAAAAGGTCCTGGGAGCCTTGGCTCAAGTAGGAATAGTCTTTACTCAGCACACACAACACTATGAGCCAAGCAGTCCACAGAGAAACTCAGAAACTCCAAAACTCAACTGATACCAGCAAAGTCCAAAGAGAAACTGAAACTGAGTGGCTGCCAGCAGAGTAAACATGCTCTATTTTTAGACGTGAGCTCTCTACCTGCCAGCCTCCTTCACAAACTGAGGAACACACAATAGCAGCAAACTAAAAAGTTACATTGGTGCACGTGTGCAGTAACTCCATCCACACACAATTTGTTAACAAAGAATTAAGAATGTGCTTCTTGACCCCCCAACCAGACCTGAGCCCTACTCTTCTGAGGAGTTTTGATTAAAAAGGGACCAGATTTCCCAGTGGTATCTGACAAGGAAAATGTAGAAAGCAAAGGTTTTTAGTTGCTTACTTGCTTTTCTATTCTAAGATGAGAGAAATGATAGCATAGTTGTATATTATGAAATGACCCAATAATAAGGAAAAATAGAGTATGTATGTGTGAAGGAAGTATACATAGCCAGAGAAAGTTGATAAACAAGCAAAGGAGTAGGCCTGAGGTAGGAGCATGAGCTTGAATATTTTCTTTCAGGAAGAGGTTCTCAATAGAGGGAAATTTTACTCCCCAGGGGGCCATTGGCAATGTTTGGAGACATTTTTGGTTGTCACCACATCCTACAATACACAAGACAACCTTCCTGACCCCCAACTCCAACATATGTGGATCAATATGTCAAAAGAAACAGAGAAACCCTGCTCTATCAATATGCAGGATGAAGAGTACATAACTTTAGATAATGACATTAAGTATAAATGGCAACAGAAGCCTGTGAAGTTTTTCTGCTGATCACTTTAATTTTTTTAGTGATATAGAAAAAAAGGTCATCAGCCAGCAGTGAAATTGGGGGAAAAATGTGAGAGGTCTGAAATGAGAAAAGACTCATAAATTAAACTTATATGAGAGAAAAAAAGATGATGGATTATGGAAGAACAATCTGACAGCATTAAGGGCACATTTAACTTTCGAGGTCACGGTTTTAGAGAGATAACAGTCAGCATGATTTAGTTGTGTGCTTTTCTCCAACTGCATTCAGGTCTATGAAAGCAGTTTTAAAGCTAGTGGAGATGTGTGAAAACAAGGGTGTAGCTTTGCCAAGTCAGTCAGAGTTAGTAGATAGGAATTTATTTGGTAACCAAGGATGAAAGAAAATGTTTAAAGAACTGAATATGTGAGAAAATGAAGTATACTCATGAAACAGCAAATAGGTTTTTGTAGAGGTGGATTATTGGATGCATCTTGAAGAAATATCAACTGTGAATCGAACTTTTGTTAATAAAATTGGCAGAGAGTAAATGTTGCTGAGTCAAGTTCTTATAATGACATTATAATTTTAGAATAATCAGAATTGCATTACGGTGAAGGTAAGATTGATCTTTAGTCTGGGGAAAAAAAAAAAGAAGCTAGTGTTTTAAATTAGTGCTTTGACCAGGTGTGAATTCATGAAGGCCTTAACTACAGCAATGACGATAGAAATATAGACAAGGACAGGGATTAAAGAGAAATTTATTGGGTGGAATCAAATGGGTTTTGAAATCCATGACATTTCATGTTTAAGAAAAAATATGTGATTTCTAGTCAATATATAATGATGCAACTTTGACATATAAGAAATATGAGTAGAAATAAAATATTACCCTTAAACACACTGTTAAGCCATGTGAGTGTTCTGTACTCTCACATGGCTTAACATATAGAAAATATACATTCAAGAATGGCAAAGAAAGGGGTAGCACCTTTTCATCAATATTGTTCCCCGATGGGGGTGGGTGTAGGGGAAAACTCCTGAAAAAAAAAAAAAGGCAGGTGTCCTGGTCTAAATTTTGTAAACATATTAACGTAGGGATCCTGGAAAAGAAACGAAATAGTTTGGGATAGCTAAACAGTCATTATTTACAAAATAATTTTAGCAGACTGTGCAGAATTGTCTAGAATTGCTTATGAAAAACAAACCAGGAATTAACAAATTTAAGGTTATGATTACCAACAAAATGTCATGTTAACTAGCTATGTCCCTATCTAAGTGTAAAAGGACATGTTTTAAGTAAAGCAACTGGACATTTTACTTAGAAATCAAACCTAGAAACTTGGGTCAGAGCACTTTCAATGAAGAAGAAAGGGCCCAGATCTCTTTCTACTTTACCCATGCCTCATTATTTTATCGTTAAAATTATTAGTGAAGCTTGATACTAAATAAGGTCTCTGATTTCTGAGTCTGATTTGATAATCCAACACTTTTCGTGAATTTAGACTGAAACTGAGGGCAGGATATCCTGAGGGCAGGATAGTCTTTTAGATCTTAAAATCATAAGGGTTATTGAATTTTCTTCCTCTATGGAAAAGGAGGTAATGGAAAAATATAATAAGAATTTGATTCCAGAATGCTTGGATACTTATTGTTGGTATGCAGTTTTTTATTGCTTTGCCCCCCATGGATTTGTCACCTCTCTTCCACTGGGTGACAGAGCTGCAAAGGATTACTCAAAGCCCATCTCTTCTGAGCAGTGAGATGCCCTGAAGTGGTTAATTTCCCAGAACCCTCAAGAGAGAGGCATTCCTTTCATTTGAGAAATTAACCCCAAATTGGGGTTCTCTTCTTTCATTTATTCTCCCACCCCAGAAGTTATAGGAAGAGACATAGGTGGGCTTAAAGTTTTAACGAGTTTAACAATAGAAGCTGGTAATGTTCAATGATAATAAGTCAGATGACATTCCATTAAGCAATTAAGTGATCCACCAACAAAAGCTTGATCTTAGCAAACATTCTCTTCTCACAGCAATTTCCCAGTATCTTTACATAGCAATCAGTAACCTGTCTGTCTTTGAGTCAGCAGCCTTGCTGTGTTACAACTCTTTATCTTACAACAGAGACTCAATAGCCTGGGTAAAATTTCCTGTTTTTAGTAAGGTCAATATTTGAAATTGCAAGGCTTTGGAAAACCAGACCCTGTGAAGTACATTTGCTTTATAGTATACTCCACATCAAGTAGTCAAGACTTTGAGGCAGATTAAGGGGGATATGTCATACCACTGAAAGCCGGAGGCAAAAGAATGAGATCTGGTATTACAAGGACACAGGGAAGTTGGCTGAAAATTCTATTAATTGGCTTTTGCTAGCATATCTGTAAAAGTCAAACCTTTAATAGCGGAAGTGATGGTAGTGGGGGAAAAAGCTACAAGACTGGATTTTTATTCACTTTCCTCTGTGGCTTCTTGGAAGAATTTCATGTTCCCTTGGAAATGACTCAAGCCACTGAGAACTTGAAAAAGTATTCATGTAACCAGAGACTGCAGTCAGGTAATGACTAAATTCCATGGGTATTTTATTAAAGAACTGGACTTCACCAACAGTGCATGGGTGAATCAATTTTGGCATGGATTCTTCAAACTAATGAGGGAAGGGTGTGTTGCAATTCTATTATTAGCTGATAAAAAGGACTATTCAGGTTGTTAACTAATTATTAGGTGGCTGCAAACTTTTGAGAAGACTCTTCTAGAAATATATATATCTCTATATATTTCTGCACTATATCTGCTGCAATTGTTAAGTCAGGATTTGGCAGGCCTATGCTGAGAGGGGTAATACTACAACCTCTTCCCAAATCACCAATGGGAAACTCCTTTGTTTATGATAGGAATGTTATGAGTGCAAGTGATCTTAGACAAGTTTTATATTATCCAGAGAGATAACACCTTAGTTCATGCTATTGATATAGATGAAAATAGGTACAGTGAACTGGGCCAAATAACACTCCTCCACTGTAGAAGCTTTATTTAACCTTGGAGGTCTCCTCCTATCCCCTCCCACAAAAAAAAAGAAAATTAGAGGGTAGTGACAGACATGCAGGCTTAATTAACATACATGTGCTGTATGAAAAAAAAAAATCATGTTATGAGCACAACAGGGAGAAATTAAATATTAGAAGTGGAAATGGAAAGCCAGCTCACCTGGATGAATTTGCTTTTAAAGAAATGATGAATAGAGTTAAGAAAGTGAACCTCAATAGAATTCCCAGTAAGGAAATGAAAGCACACTGCCAACTTCTGAATGCGAGGAGAGAGGTACTATAGCCCCACAGACATCCCTTAAAGTACCTTGAAAAAAATCACTTTATTTGTTGATGACTGGAGGAGTTCAAATGCCATTATGATGATAGTGAAGTAAAACATAATATAACAGTGCTAAATTTATTCCCTTAAAGCCTTAGAATCTGAAAAAGACTGAGAGAGGGAAAGGAGTTAAGGACTACAGTCTTCCATATTACAAGTAGAAGCTGGCTGATAAATCCAGCTAAAATTTAAAGCACAGCCCAATGTGCAAAATTCCTGGGAACTTTTATAGAGCAACTAGGGACATTCCTTAAAACTTGGGAAGTAATTTATTTCTCATAGATCCTACCAATAAGCAATAAACTCAGAGAATATCAAAACTATTTCTTACCTTGTTTACCCATATTCACACAGTCACTTGAAAGAATTCTGAATGTGAATACAGCACTACTGTATTAGTTTTCAGGACTGTTGTAGCAAATGACCATCATAAATTGGGTAGCTTAAAACAACAAAAATTTATTATTTCACAGTTCTGGAAGCTGTAAGTCTGCAGTGAAGGTGTCAGCAAGGCCAGGTTCCCTCTAAAACCAGTAGGAGAGAATCCTTCTGACAGAGTTCGGATGTGTTGTCCCCACCAAAACTCATGTGGAAATCTGATCCCCAATGTGGCAGTGTTGGAAGCTGATTCATGGGGGGCCGGGGAGTGAATCCCTCATGAATTGATAAATGCTTTCCCTGGGGGGTGGGGATCCTGAGTGAGATCTTGGCTCTATTAGTTCCCGCAAGAGCTGGTTGTTTAAAAGACCTTGGCACCTCCTCTCTCTTGCTCTCTTGCTTCCTGTTGCCACGTGATCTACTTGTATCTGCCAGCTGCCTGCCACTTTCCTCCATGAGTAGAAGCAGCCTGAGGCCCGTACCGGATGCAATTATCCCAGAATCATAAGCCAAGTAAACATCAGTTCTTTATAAATTACCCAGTTTCAGGTATTCTGTTACAGCAACACAAAACAGACTAATACATCCTCCTTGACCCTTTCTAGCATCTGCTGTCTCCAGGAAATCATTGTTTTTTCTTGGTTTATAGACATATTACTCCAATCTCTGTTTCCATTTTTACATCACTCTCTTCTCTGTGTGTTTTTGTCTCTTCTTAAAAGGACACTACCAGTCATTGGATTCAAGACCCTCCCTAATATAGTATGAGCTCATCTTAATAAATTACAACTGCAAATTTTTAATTAAGGTCACTGTCTGAGGTTGTGAGTGGATATAAATTTTCAGACAGTGTTTAATTCACTACAGGTACTAAGCAGAAATAAGCATTAAAAGAATTGTGGTAAGTGGCAGTAAAGGCAATAATATTGGGCTCTTAAGATCCAATCCAACTGCTCAGATGATATTAGAACATACCCAAACTAGAGCCCTTTAAGAAAAATTAAATGGGACTTCCAGTTCAGATTGCTCAGGATTTCAAATCAAGATTTTCCTGTGGCACCTGTTTGGTATAATTCATTTGAAAGACACATGCCACTGCATTGAATGAAGCAGCCGATATTAACTGGCAGGACCAGCTACATAATTTATGTGAGCCAGTAAAAAATGAAAAAGCAGGCCCCATGCTCAAAAATTATTAAGGGATGATTTAGTTAAATCATTTTATCCTGAGATTAATATAAGAAGTCACAAAATGCACTGCAAAGTTTTCTAGGATAGGCAATCGAAATGAAGGAGTAAAGGATAATACAATAACATAACTTTACAAGTCTTTCCCATGTCTAAAACTTCTGTTTTGCCTCTAATGGTGGTCCCACACTCAGTTTAAAATTTACGTGTGTCAGAGGAATGTTATGTTAGTACCCAAGACATAATATCTGTGCCATTTAATTTGACTGTGACTATTCTGAAAGATAATTTGTGGTAGGTTATAACTTTCTCTAATGTAGCCAGATTAGAGGTAAAGGTGAATGTGGCTCCATTTCCAAGCAGAAAAGACACCTCTGAGGTCCTCTTTCTGTCAAACCTTTTAACATTTGTTTGGATGTGCCAGGAAGGCTCTTGTTATTGGCTGTGTGAATAAACATTATGTGTGATGAGTTATACAGATTGATATTGGAAGGAAGTATTTGGAAATAGGATGAAATCATAGCAGATGGGAAAAGTGTTTATAAGTAGATTACATTACCATAAAGGGAAGAAGCCATTACAATATTTTCATGCAAATGGCTAAGAGAAAGGAAATAATACCTAACTAGTTTTTGTCATTGTCATTCATACAAATGGCCTTTGTTGGTAGAAATCTCATGGTCTGTTTTCTGTAGAAGGAAGAATTGGACTCCTACTGATTTGGAGGTTCTACCTGTATGCTTTGGATAAAATAAGTGACAAAGTGTCCCCTGATGACTCATCTTAAGGGTAGTTGACTGTAGTTATCACTTACTTTTCAGGCTTTGTTTATCATTCTAGGATCTTTTTCCCATAGAACAACTACCAGTGAATTGTAAAGACTAGAGGATGCTGTGCAATAGAGTTTCTGCACCCTATATTGCCATAAATCAAGATGATACACTACTAAGACAGCTCCCTGGGTATGACAGAAATCACGTTGTGGCTGCCTGCTTGGTGTGTCACAGCCTGATCTGATATCTTCCTTTGAACATATTAGTGTGAAACGGAATGGAATTAATTGAAATAATATGGAAATAGAGCCCAGAAAGCCTCGAGGATTATGAATTTGGGTTTGATTTGTTGATCTCAAATTACAAATAATTCCCCTCAATATGTACACAGAGGACAGTTATGGGAAGACTTATTGAACAATCAGATGAAACTGTATTTGGTGGTAGAATATACCTTCCTGAGTGTCTCATGAAGCACATTACTTTTGGGTAAAGGCAGTTTTCAAACTATACACATTTAATTAGCATGTAATGCCAACAATGTATGTGGCAGACTAATCTGCACTGGCCCCTTGTGCCAGACATTTCGAAGAATTGTAGGATTTTGTCATGGGGTAGTGAATCAAGTTGCAATAATATTCCAGGATGTCCATCATTATAATGAAAATGACTTGCTACTTCAAATAGGGACAAAAGAGGGAGATTGTTTTTAGAGGATTTACTGCAGCTGGAAATCAGATTGGGTAGAAGAAAAGCTCAAAATGAATGCCCATGATGATTAATTACTCATTCTCATTAATAACACTAGGAGTAAGTTTGTACCTCCACGCAACAAGAACTATTGGTTATACTAATCACTATGGAATATGATGTCCTTAAAGTTCAGTGGCAGAAATTCACAGAGATAAGCTGAAGAAGTAAAATTACAGGAAAACCATGTTTACTCTAAGTTATGGCAGGGCTTCACTGAACAAAGTGACCTTTAGTGTTGTTCTCTAGTAGCCCAGTAATATTGATTAAAAAGGAGTTTGTCTTTCATGTTGCAGAATTGAGTTCATAAAGGACAATTCTCTGACATCTATGGAATATACTTAGGGAATAGATGGGCTCAATTACATAATGACCCCATGACAACCACTGTCTGTAAAAACATGGAATATATAAAAAATAAAATTTATATAAACTGATTTTTTGTAAAATCTGATCTGAGAAAATTATGTATTCAATTAAATGTCCACACACACATATAGAAAATGATGCAAATAATTTAGGTTGATGGAGGAAAATAATTGAGTTGGTAAATTAACATCAAAAAATCTGTGAGAGGGATGTTAACAAATAGCATGCTTTGCAGAGGGAATTCCTACTCTCTACTGGATTGTTCAAATCAAGGTTGGAGTATTAGTCAACTGAAGTGAAATATTGCAGAAAATGTTGTAAGCTAATAATAAAAATATACTGGAAATATCTGGTATTGAAATGTTGACCAAGGTTAGAGGGTGGAATGGAAAGGAAAGGGTCTGTGATTCTTTCCTGTTACCGAGATGCCCTCCAATGACCAAGAGAAGGCATGTGACCCAGTATGATTGGGTAAACATAGTAATGTCAGAGCTTCTGGCAAACAACCTGAACTTTTGTTGTTTTTGTTGTTGTTGTTTGTTGTTTGTCTGCTAACAGGAGAGTGATTTTCTATGAAATGCTTTTATCAGAATGTGCTTGGTTGTTTATGACTGCTTATAATTTAAAAAGCAGAAATACATGCATTTATGGGATATGGTTCCCTGGGAAATGCCACATATGCCACATATGTAACTATCTAGATGAAAGAATGAAGATAGTTGATGACCAAGAAGGCTCTCTCCATGTACGTGAAGTTCCACACGCCCTCCTAGAAGTCTCATCCATCTGTCTGGGCAAGGGAGTATCTGATGAGGAAACATTATCAGATTAAGAATTAAAACCACTTGCTGTCTTGACTGTGCCTAGTAATTACCTGAGTTACTGAAATTACTGGTAAAGCTTGATATGCTGTAAGATCTCAGATTTGTGCAAGTCTAAATTTATAATTTAATTATTTTGTATTATCTCGAGGAATCATGCCAATGTAAAGGAATGAGTCCAGAAACTTCAAAAGTCTTCTCTTTTGGGGTCAGAAAGAGTCCCCATATGACTTATAAATGCATGAGAAGAATCAGTAAATAAACGAATCATAGAATTAAAGAACAGGATTTCATAACATAAGCTATAGCAAGTCAGGTAATATATATATACAAACACACACACACACACACACACATATATACGTATATATATATATACACATGTAAGAGAGTTGTAAGTGGCTAAAGGAATAAATACTACCTCACAAGACAGAGCAATTATTTAAGATTTTTTGGAGAAGCCTAACTATTCAAGGAAGGATTGTGAAGGCAAAGAATAATAACTAGAGATAATTACATGGCATGAGCTAGGGTGGATCCATATTTTATGGGGTCTATAGAATGTTTAATTTGGAAGGCAGAGGGTGGGGCTCTTTAGGAAAGAATACAAAACTACAAACTGAAAATAATAATGTAAATGAGGTGTCATTAACTTAGAACAAGGGGACAAGGGCTGGTAAACATTTTCTCTAAAGGGCAGGATAGTAGGTATTTTAGGTTTGTGGACCATACTGTCTCTGTTGTAAATACTCAGCTCTGCTTTCATTGTTCGTTAGCAGCCATAGGCAATATGCAAAGGAATGAGGGTGGCTGGGTTCCAGTAAAATTTCATTTATAAAAACAGGTGGCACCCAGGATTTGGCCTATTGGGGGTAGTCTGTCTAATCCTGCCTCTGGTCATGAGAATAATTTTGCTTATATTTCAAATTTGCTCATGTGCTCAAGAAAGAAGTAAAATTAAAAGATATTGGAGAGTAAAGTGTACGTAATGAAACAAAATCCTGGTGGCAACGTATTTATAAATGTGGGAGAAGAGATGTCCTCTCATTCTATGAGATTGAAAGGAAAAAGCTAAGAACAAATACAAATTAAAGCAAGCAACTATGAAATTAGGACATTACCAATATTCTGGGAAGTGGAAGACAGAGCACTTCTGCAAAGAATGAAAAGATCAAATACAGGCTGGAGTATTTAAAAACCTTGGTAAATGTTTGGAATACCTATTGTGCAAAAAACAACAAAAAAAAAAATAGAGAAAGAGAGAAGAAATAAATCAAAACTCAAATAATTTATAGTGATAATATGGAAAAGTGATCCAGACAGGCAGTTTGTGTCATTCACAAAAGCACCTGACCAAGGCAGTAAACTGTGTGTCTTTGGAGTGGGGTGGGGGATGGGACGAGAAGAGTGAAGTCATCGTTTGGATTTCATTGTTCAGACTCAGAGCTTATTTCTAATTCATGCAAAAAAGTCAAATGTCATTCTTTACATAATCCTTTTATTCAGAAATGTTAAGCTTTCTCTTGGGATTTTTTATTTTTTGTTTGTTTGGTTTTTTGGTGGCTGGCTGTTATAGGGATCTGAACCCTCAGTGTTATAACACTCCACTCTAACCAACTTAGCTAACTAGCCAGCCTAGAAATGTCAAATTTTCTGTGTATGAGATTTTTTCTTATTTGGCATAATGATTTATTTGACTCAATATGTTTATCCAAATTAGATAGAAATTAACCAATTCTTCCTTTCTGTTTTGTATGAAAGTTTTAATAACAAGAAGTTCAGGAGTGTATGGAAATGTAACATGGAATAAATAGATAACAAAATGGCGTATATTTGCAAAGACGGTATATTTCAGTGTTATAATAAACACCATCAAAAACGTAAATTATTTTAAATTGTTTTTAAAGTATCAATATATGTCATTATTAACTTAGGACAAAAACCATAATAATGTGAAAAGTAACTATTTCTTAAGTTTTTAAAAAGACTTAGCAGATGTAAAATATTTAGCTCCAAATTAATTGGGAGAACATCAAAGTATCTTATAATTAAGTTGCCTTTAAATATGCCTGAACCTTCAGGCGAACATCTGTGGGTATTTGTCTCCACATGTTCCAGCATGATGAGGTGATTTGAATTCAACAAAAACTTTAATAGCTTATGTTGAAACAGGCATTATCCTAAGGGAATCTGGTGGAAATGCATTCAAGAACAGACCAACTATATCTCTTTCTTTCATACTTTGGTGTAGTAAGTAATTGTACATTGCCAAATACTTTATGAAGATAAATGATTGATATAATGAAAATGACCTGAAGATGCCCAAGAGCACAAGAAAACAGAAATGCCTTTGTCCTAAAGAATAATGTCTTCACACAGCTATAATATGAATGTGAAATTTGAATGTAAAAATTGTGAATGATAATATTCCAAAAATCACAAAAATCTGCATTTAAGCAAGTACTATGGCATCTATTCAAAAGATCTGAAGCCATTTGTCTTTCTGAATTGCACCCAACATAAAGCTTTTCACACAGAACTAAGCAGAAGTGAGCACCAGTCACACTTCCAACATGCATACATTTTGTTCTACAGGAACATCTGTTACTTGATGAAAAGTTGATGAAAGATGCCCAGCATTTGTTTTTTAAAAAGTTATCACCCAAACAAGAATTGTTTGGAGCCAGATGTTAAAATTGAGTGTGGTCTGTTTATTTCAGTTGAGAGTGTTATACAAATGTTAATAAGGTGTTTTTATGTCTATTACATGGTGATGTTTGACTCTTTAATGTGCTTTTTGTTATAATTGACTGTCGTCTCTATAGATTGGTGTTATTGGCATTAGATCACTGAAGAGTAAATAAAGTAAGCAAGAATGCTCTCTTGTAACTAGATTACTGGGCTAGAGTGTATATAGGTGGCCTGGTTTTTCAGACAATTTGCGGTGAAAATATTGAAACATTAATGTTCTCTTCTCTGTTGAGAAATAATCTCCTAATCATTAACCCAATAATTATCAGCTCAACAAAAAGAGCTATATCACCTAAAAGGTTACTATTCCTAGACTTCTAAAGGAGATCATGATTTCTCATTACTTGAATACGTTACTCCCCATGTGTTGCCTTTCCCCATCCATTTTAACAGGTTTTAGTCAGCCAATCAGTACTTAATATGTAAATTGTTTTAATTACATAAATAATACCTTCTTCTTTAAAAAACTAAAACATTTCAGAAGTAGTTAAAACTTCATTTCAATATTGCCCAAGCCCAGTCTCTTCTTCAGGGATAACCACTGTTTTCAGGTTGGTGTTTTCCCCAAACACGTTCAATGCATTTATAAATGTATGTAAATTCACCTATTGAGAATATGAACAATTGCCCTTTAAGTCTGCTTTCCTTAAGTCAAGTGCTACAATATGGGTCAGTTTGAAATCTCCTTTTTTGTATCCAACAATATGCCTTAGAAGTCTTACCATGAGAGTAATATTAAGATGAATAATAACAAAATTAATAGCATTAGCCAAATTTAATTGGGTACTTACTGTGTAATGGGTATTAGGTGTGGTATATAGATTGTCTCATTTAATCATCATGACAACTTAATGAAATTGGTAATGCTGTTATCTCTATTTTACAGAGGAGAAAAAAATATATATAAATTCTTTGCTCAGGGTCAATACTGGGAAAGCAAGTGATTCAAATCCAAATAGTTCTGCTTTCAGAGATTGTGTTTTTGGCCATTATACTATAATACTGGCATTGTAGTCTGCATAATGGATAAACTATTTTTATTTAGCATTTGTACACTGATGGATATTTAGAGTTTTTTCAACTGCAGCACAATGCTGCTGTTGGCATTTTTTCACATCTATCGAAAATGTATTTCCAAAACTGGAAAGGCAGAAACATATTTATTATTTACAAAATGTAGAATATACAGGAATTGCACTCCAAATAGTTGTTTGGTTATGTATTTATACCAGCACTTTGAGCCTATCCACTTCCCTATGTCCTCAAAAACCTTGCTAACATTTTTAATTTTGCCAGTCATATAGGGGAAAAACTGGTACCTAATTGTTTTAATTCATTTACCTATTATTAGTGATGTTAGAAATATATAGTTGTCATGATTTGTATTTCCTCCACTCTGGAAGGATTGTTCATATATTTTGCCTACTATTCTATTAAGGTGAGTCTTTGCAAGGTCTAGCATAAATGTCAGTTCTTCCAGAGAAACTTCCCTGATCCCCCAACTGTAAACACCATCTTTCTACTTCAGTTTTTTAGAGTATTTTATCCATACTTCTCTTAAGACACCACTTTCTTCTTTGGGTAATTGTTATTTTTGCATTATCTAATTTCCCCTATAATATAATCTATTCTGAGGAATAGTTTATGTTAATCAATCTTTATTATTCATGTTATCCAACTTCTTTTGGACAAAACTCTTCAATATAGATTGATAATTAATAAAAATGTAAGTAATAAAAAATTTAAATAATTGATTGAACTTTTAATTTTTAAAATTATGATGTATACCACCAACTGAGAAATATGATTTTTTGCCTAAAGTTTCATTTTGAAGCAATTGCTGTCGGGCCTTAAAAACTAATGCCACCTTAAGTGACATTACAGGTGGAGCCATTATGGGCCCACAAGGGCGTACTAATGTAGCAGCCTAAGATGGCACCAGGAGGAAGTAGGGTGGGAGTGTCTGCGGGAACCTTGCCTTAGCCCTTATTGGCCAAATACGTGCTCCTGCGCTGGTGAACACTGCGTGATTGCAATAGCTAGGCATTGAGAGAGGATGCATGCTCTCGTAAGCTTTAAGCTGATTGGAGGATGTAAAAACCTGCCTTCCCCATTTGCCTTTAAAAGCAAGTACTTGTGTGATAATAAACGGAACTGCTTGACAGACCCCCCCCCCACCCCATGCATCTGAGTGTCCTTTAAACTGGGCTGGTTGGGGCCGGCGGTGTGCTCACCTCTCTTCACGGCTCTCTTTCCCCGTCTCCTTCCAAAGGGGACAGAAGGGAAAGAGGAATCTGGGCCATTTGCTCGCCCACCAAAAGGAACGAGGCTAGGGCTGTTTGGGTTGGCTGGCGGCGGACCCAACAAATGGCAAGAAAAAACCATTCAGACTGGAATAATTTTACATAATGAGATTTACTCTGTCTATATATTCTAAGAGCAATTTAGTATTTCTCTGAAAACTTTCTTGATGTTTGTCATTTATAGAAATTTCAAGAAAAACCCTTTCTTTTACTAAATTATAATCACTCAATTTAAAAAATTCCAGGAGTCTGGCTGAGTGCGTGCTGACCAGAGAGGCACCTCCCTGGACAGGCACGAGTCCTGTGGAGATCACGAGCCCCATGGCACCACTGTATGACCTAGCAGGAAGGCCTCACTGCTGCCAGACCCCTTCCCTAGCCTGGATGAGTGAACGCCAAACAGAGAGGCCTGAGACCCGAGGCGACCACATGCCCAAGGTGTCAGCGGGTGACTGAGCAGACACTGAGGTAGCCATGCCAAATTGGCAGCCCTAGCAGGATCCTAGCCAGACAATAGTGTTGAACAAGTGAAACATGAAATCCCTTGCCACAATGACTAAGCATCAAAGGACAGATACCAGAAATATGGAAAATCAAGAAAGTACACCACTAAAGGGTAATAACTCTGAACCCCTAGATACTATATAACAAGAAGACCATGAAATATCTGACAGGAATTTCAAGTGATAATTCTAAGGAAACTAAATGAGATACAAGAAAACTCAGCTAGACAACATGATGAAATGAGGAAAAGTATACAGGACCTGAAAAAAGAAATGCACAAGGAAATCAATGCCCTGAAAATGAATGTAGCAGAGCTTGCCAAGCTGAAGAATTCATTCAACACAATAAAAAACACAACAGAGAGTTTAACCAGCAGGCTTGCAGAAGCAGAAGAGAGGACTTCTGACCTTGAAGATGGGCTATATGAAATAGCACAGGCAGACCAAAAAAAGAAAAAAAGAATTAAAAACATTGAAGAAAATCTAAAAGAGATATCCAACAACCTTAAGCACTTAAATATCTGAGTCATGGGTATGCCAGAAGGCAAGGAAAAAAGAGATTGCATTGAAAACATATTCAACAAAATAGTGGCAGAAAACTTCTCAGGTATAGGAAAACACAAAGATCTTCAGATTCAGGAAGCTCAAAGATCCCCAAATGTATTCAACCCAAAAAGGTCTTCTCCAAGAAACGCTATAGTCAAATTGGCAAAATTCAAACACAAAGAATCTTAAAAGCTTCAAGAGAGAAGCGAAAAATCACCTATAAGGGAGCCCCTATCAGAGTAACATCAGACTTTTCATCACAAACCCTAAAAGCCAGAAAGGAATGGGATGATATATTCAAAATACTAAAAGACAGAAATTGCCAGCCAAGAATATTCTACCCCACAGGCTATGCTTCCAAAATGAAGACTAAATAGTATATTTCAAAGACAAACAAAAACTGTGGGAGTTGGCTACCACATGACCACACTTACAATAAATTCTCAAGGGAGTACTGGGTTTGGTACCTGAAAAATAACTACTGCCACCATAAAAACTCAAGAAAAATCAAAACCCACTAGTAAAATAAAAATACCAACAAAGAAGAAAAAAAATTTATCTACAAGCCAAGAAACCAACAAATACAGAAGATAAACAGTAAATCAGAAAGAAAGGAACAAAAGACACTTAAGACATCCAAACAAAAATCAACAAAATGCTAGCAGTAAATCAACACTTTCAATAACAACTCTTAATGTAAAAGGCTTAAATTCCCCAATCAAAAGACACACACTGGCTGACTGGATTAAAAAGGAGGACCCAACTATATGCTGCCTTCAAGAGACCCACCTCACCTATAAAGACTCACATAGACAAAGAGTGAAAGGATGGAAAAAGATTTACCATGTGAACAGAAATGAAAAACAAGCTGGAATAGCTATTCTTATATATGATAAAATGTACTTTAAACTAAAAACCATAGAAAGAGATAATGAGGGCCATTACATAATGATAACAAGATGCATCCATCACGAAGACATATCATAAATTTATATGCACCCAATGTTGGAGCAGCCATATTTACAAAGCAAACTCTATTAGACTTAAAGAAGGAGATAAACACTAATGCCATAATAGCACAAGACCTGAACACCCCACTATCAGTATTGGACAGATTATCTAGGCAAAGAATCAGCAGAGAAACACAAGATCTAAACAACACTCTAGACCAATTGGACTTGGCAGATAGCAACAGTACATTCCATTCAACAACCTCAGAATATTTATTCTTCTCATCAGCATATGGATCATTCTCCAGGATAGACCACATGTTAGGTCACAAATCAAGTCTCAACAAATTCAAAGAAATTGGAATTATCTCATGTATTTTTTTCAGAACATGATGGATTAAAATTCGAAATCAATAACAAATGTAATTCTGGAAACTATACACACACATGGAAATTAAACAGCATAGTACTTAATGATATATGTGTCCAAGAAGAAATTAAACAGGAAATCAAAAAATTTATTGAAACTAATGAAAACAGTGATACATCATACCAAAACCTGTGGGATAATACAAAAGCAGTACTAAGGGGGAAATATATCACATTAAATGCTTACTTCAGAAGAATAATGGAAAGATAGGAAGTGAAGAACATAACACTTCACCTTAAAGAACTAGAAAAACAAGAACAATCCAAACCCAAAGAGAGCAGCCAGAAAGAAATTGTTAAGATTAGAGCAGAACTTAATGAAACTGCAACCCCAAAAATGATGCAAAAGACCAATTAATCAAAAAGTTGGTTTTTTGAAAAGATAAACAAAATTGACAAACCACTGCATGACAAACTAAAAAAAGAAGAGAGAAGACCCAAATACAAAAATTAGAAATGAAAAAGGTGATATTATATCCGACACCTCTGAAATACAAGGAATCATTCGAGACTACTACAAACAACTATATACCAACAAATTTGAAAATCTGGAGGAAATGGATAAATTTCTGGACACATACAAACAACCAAAACTGAACCAAGACGATGTAGAAAATCTGAACAGACTAATAACAATGAAAGAGATTGAAGGTTCCCAACAAAGAAAAGCCCTGGACCAGATATATTCACAGCAGAATTCTACCAAACATTCAAAAAGGAATTGACCCCAATTCTCTACAAACTATTCCAAAAGATTGAAATACAGGCAATTCTACCAAACTCATTCTATGAAGCAAACATCACCCTGATACAAAAACCATGTAAAGATACAGATTAAAAAAAAAAAAACTATAGGCCAATATCCTTGATTAATATAGACACAAAAATCCTCAATACAATACTGATAGAATATAGCAATACATATGCAAAATTATACAGCATGATCAACTGGGATTCATCCCAGGGATGCAAGGTTGGTTCAACATACACAAATCAATTAATGTGATACACCATATCAATAAAATTAAACACAAGGACCATATTACCATCTCCATACATGCTGAAAAAGCATTGGATAAAATTCAACACTTGTTCTTGATAAAGACTTTCTACAAGTTAGGTATAGATGGAAAATATCTTGCCATAATTAAAGCCATGTATGACAAACCCACTGCCAATATCATCCTAAATGGGGAAAAGCTGAAAGCTTTTCCTTTAAGAAAAGGAACTAGACAAAGATGCCCACTCTCACCACTCCTATTCAACATAGTGTTGGAAGTACTAGTCAGGGCAATTAGAGAAGAGAAGGAAATAAACGGCATCCATATTGGAGAAGATGAAGTCAAACTGTCCCTGTTTGCTGAAGACATGATCCTATATATCAAACAGCCTAAAGCCTCTACAAAAAACTCTTGGAGTTAATAAGTGATTTCAGCAAAGCTACAGGATACAAAATCAACACACAAAAATCAGTAGCATTTCTATTCTCCAATAGTGAACAAGCAGAAAGACAAATCAAGAAAACTTGCTCATTTACAATAGCCACCAAGAAAATAAAATACTTAGGAACAGAGTTAACCAAGGATGTGAAAAATCTGTATAACAAGAACTACAAACCACTGTTGAGGGAAATTAAAGAGGACACAAGAAGATCAAAAGATATCCCATGCTGTTGGATTGGAAGAATCAACATTGTGAAAATGTCCCTACTACCCAAAGTGATATACAAATTCAATGCAATACCCATCAAAATTCCAATGACATTTTTCTCATAAATGGAAAAAAATAAAACTATCCAGACATTGATATGGAGTAACAAAAGACCACACATAGCCAAAGCAATTATGAGCAAAAAATTATATCTGGATGCATAACACTACTGACTTTAAAGTATACTATAAAGCTATAATAACCAAAACAGCACGGTACTGGCATTAAAGCAGACACACTGATGAACGGAATAGAATAGTGAATCCAGAAATCAACCCACACACCTACAGTCATCTGATCTTTGACAAAAGCACCAAGCCTATACACTGAGGAAGAGACTGCCTCTTCAGCTAATGGTGCTGGGATAACTGGATATCCATATGCAGGAGAATGAAACTAGACCCATACTTCTCACCATATACTAAAATCAACTCAAAATGGATTAAAGAATTAAATATACACCCTGGAACAATAAAACTTCTTAAGGAAAAAATAGGAGAAACACTTCAGGAAGTAGGACTGGGCACAGACTTCATGAATAAGACCCCAAAAGCATGGGAAACCAAATGAAAAATAAACAAATGGGATTATA
The DNA here is from genome assembly GCF_027409185.1 of Cynocephalus volans. Taxonomy (NCBI): domain Eukaryota; kingdom Metazoa; phylum Chordata; class Mammalia; order Dermoptera; family Cynocephalidae; genus Cynocephalus; species Cynocephalus volans. Next base: position 115,909,139 of record NC_084468.1, on the reverse strand, counting down.
TCAAACTAAAAAGCTTCTGCACAGCAAAAGAAACAATGAACAGGTTAAAAGACAACCAACAGAGTGGGAGAAAATATTTGCAAAATATACATCTGACAAAGGATTAATATCTAGAATATACAAGGTACTGAAACAACTTTACAACAAAAAAACAAGTACCCCAATTAAAAAATGGGCAAAAGAGCTAAATAGGCATTTCTCAAAGGAAGATATATGAATGGCCAACAGACACATGAAAAAATGCTCAAGATCACTGAGCATTGAGGAAATGCAAATCAAAACCACACTGAGATACCATCTCACCCCGGTTAGGATGGCTAATATCCAAAAGACTGTGAATGATTAATGCTGGCAATGTTGCGGAGAAAAAGGAACTCTCATAGATTGTTGGTGGGACTCAACATGATGCAGCCTCTTAGGAAAATGGTATGGAGGCTCCCCAAACAAATGCAGATATATCTGTCATATGACCCAGCTATTCCAGTGCTGGGAATATACCCAGAGGAATGGAAATCATCAAGCCAAAGGTTTACCTGTTTCCTAATGTTCATTGCAGTACTCTTTACAATAGCTAAGAGTTGGAACCAGCCCAAATGTCCATCAGGAGATGAGTGGATATGGAAAATGTGGTATATCTCACAATGGAATACTACTCCGGTATAAAAAAGAATGAAATACTGCCATTTGCAATGACATGGATGGACCTAGAGAGAATTATATTAAGTGGAACGAGTCAGGCACAGAAAGAGAAATATCACATGTTCTCACTTATTTGTGGGAGCTAAAAATAAATAAATAAATACACAAATAAACTGGGGAGGGGGAGGAAAGGAAACACAACAATTACAATTCCTTGAAGTTGATACAACAAGAGAACAGAAAGGACATTGTTGGGAGGGAGGGGGGAGAGGGAGGAGGGAGGAAGGTTTCAGTAATGGGCCACAATAATCAACCACATTGCATATTGACAAAATGAAATAAAATTTTTAAAAAATAATAATAAAATAAAAAATTCCAAAGACCTCATACGTAAAAATGGGAATTCTTTATATTTTTAAAATAATAATTATAAATTTGCTCATACTATTATTATTCAGCTTATTCTTTTGAGATTCATTCTGCACAAAATAATGAAGTGAATGATTTAAGATAGTGAGAAAAAGATATAAGCCAATACAGGACATTTTTAAAAAATAGAATTTAAGGTAGAAGTAACACTTGTTTTTAAATTTCAATCAAATAACAGAAGATCCATGCAAATAATTGACTCTTCAACCTTCCTTGGTTCTGGAGATCTCCCCAGGCGGCCCTTAACTATTTAGTACAGTTTATTTTCAACTGGTGAATTCCATGGGTGATAAGAGATTGTGAATATCCTTTTGGAAGCCCAGAACTAATGCTAGATATCCCTAGAAATAGTGTCTTATTTATCTGAAATTATAAATATATTGGAGATTTAAAGATATGGGCACCAACTTAATTGAATAATTTATATGGTCATTTGCTTGCTGATGAATACAGAGAAGCAACTAAAAGTTGTGATCTTGAACCCTAATTCAAACTCTCCAAGTCCTTGCTTTTTCTCTTAGTGGGTTTCAGCCTACATATGTTTAGAAGTACCAGTGTTTTAATGGTCTGTAAAGTATTATGATCCAGGAATAGCTACTAAACAATCAAGAACAAATAGTTAATGATCTCAAAAGACAGTTACCTTAGTGTTTGGGGGGAATATTAATTTCTTGAGGTCAAATAAGAAGGAAAAATTATATTCACATTGTGAAGGGTTAGAAATCTTGATTCTCATTTGATTTTAGAACAGGGTTTTTAGGTAAATGTGTGCATAGGGCAAAAGCACTTGGGTAGCCCACAGATAGTGTGGCAAAAGCCCCTCTAATCAACTCTAATCACTGTTTAGGTATTTAATTGTATACTTTAATGATTTTAGAGATAACAGGTGGTTCTCATACCAATCCTGTTAAGAGATTTTAAGAATTTCTGAAGGAAAAGTTGTGGAAAAAATGTTTGCTAGGGGCAAGCTGTCTGTTGGGGGAGACTTTAGAGAAAACTGTATTTAGATTTTATCATAAGAATGCTACTTTTGCTTAAGGAGAGGTTATACTTTAGATAATGAGCCAGTTTGACTAACTTAGCTTTTCATTAATTGTACTTTGGAATGTCACTTTGTTTATTTTACTGATGTTACTAGTTCCCATTGTTAAGCTATACTTAGCCATAGATAACTTTTGTAACTCTGCCCATGTCCTTGTGTCCTTTGTAATGATTGAATCTACTGAATTTCCTTGTGAAACTTCCTTGTCTTTACAATAAAAGACAGAAGCTAACTTTGAATGGTTGCTCTACCCAGTTTGCTCTGGGATACAGACACTTCAGGCTTCTCAGCACATTCATGGTGCTTCGAGTAATCCTTTTTTCATCTCCATTACACAGCGAGAAGTGTAACATCACATGTAAATAAATTTGGAGAAATTATGTTTTAGCTTTCTCTTGGATATTCACAAAGAACACTAGCATATTAACAAAGTATTTTTCGGCAAGATGGCTGACTAGAGGCAGCCAACTCTTGCCTCTATTGCAAAAAAGTTCAAAATGACAAGTAGATAGTCACCTTCAAAATGTCTAAGAGAAAGTGATGGAATCCAGCAAAACAGTGAGGACAACCCCCAAGAGCTAGAAACTCAAGACAGCAACACAGAAGACAGGGAAGCCCCTGACCAAGACCAGTGTAGAGACTGGAGAGATCCTGCACTGCTGGGACAAGGTAGGTGGGAGTGGGGCAGGTTGGCAGCAAATACTCCCACTGCAGATGCCTGCAAATCAGACTGCAAAGTAACCATGTGGCCCTCATAGACCGTGTGGGGAGCTTTTAATAGTCCACAATACTATATTTTTCCAGAGGGGAATTATATGCTGATTCCCCCCATCTTTCTTGGTCCCAGGCTGCCACTGGATGTCAATACTTTTGGATAGGAGACTGGCTGAATGGATTAAAAGATTAGACCCCACCATATGCTGCCAGCAGGAAACTCACTTCACCAATACAGAAACACACATACTAACAGAAAAGGAATAGAAAAATTCATTCCATGAAAATGTAAAAGCAAAAACTTGCAAGGGTCGCCATACTTAGATAAAAATGATTTTAAACCAAGAACTATAAAAAGAGACAAAAACAGACAATATATAATGATAAAAGGATCAGTGTGGCAAGAAGATATAACTATTATGAATATATATGCATCCAACTTCAAGCACCCAGATATATAAAAAGCAATTGTTAATGAATCTAAAGAGATAGACCCCAACACAGTAATAGTTGGGAACTTTAACATGCTTCTTTCAGCATTGGACAGATCATCTAGACAAAAATTTGCAGAGAAATGTTGGATTTAAATGGCACTTATACCAAATGGACTTGATAGACATTTACAGAAAATTTAATCTTACAACTGCAGATTATAGATTATTCTCATCAGCACACAGATTATTATCCAGAATAGATCATGTTAGGCCACAAATCAAGTCTTCACAAATTTAAAAATATTGAAATCATATCAAGTTTATTTTGAGACCACAGTGGAATAAAACTAGAAATTAACACCAAACAAAACTGGAAACTATACAGATACATGGAAATTAAACAACATGCTCCTGAACAACCAGTGGGCCAAAGAAGAAATAAAGCAGGAAATAAAAAAGAAATTCTTTGGAACAAGTGAAAATACAAGCACAACTTACCCAAACCTATGGGATACCGCAAAAGCAGTATGCTGTGGGTCCGATGTCCACCCAAACTCATTGAGGCTTGATCCCTACTGTGACAGTGTTAAGAAGGTGAGAAATCCTATTACAGTAATTGAGAAGTGTGGCCTTGAAGAGGTGATTAGATTGTTAGAACCATTCCATAGTGAATGGATTAATACATGTGATGGCTTAATAGTGGTCATGGGCATGTTTCTGTTTGCTTTAAAAGGACAACACATGAGAAGTTCTTTCTCTCTTTGCTTCTACCATTTGATATAGAATTCTGCTTTGCTGTGAAGAGTCACTACCCAACAATGATGCTCTCACTGGATGTGTTCCCTGGACTTTGAACTTAGCCTCCAAAACTGTATCTTCTGCCATGTAAGGACACATCGTTTGCTCCTTTTGCCCTTCTGCCATGTGAGGATGCTACAAGAAAATGCTATCCGTGGAAAAGACCCTCTGCAGGTGCTGAATCTGTTAGTGCTGTGACCTTGGACTTCCCAGCCCCTAGAACTGTGAGACATAAATTTCCATTATTTATAAATTGCCCAGTCTGTGCTATCTTGTTATGGTACCAGGACCAGAGTAAGACAACTAGCATTTTTTTTTTTGTAAGGCATATTTAACCAGAGAAATATTTCCTTCATCCAAGACTGTACTTTCAGAATGTACAAATCTTGTCCATATGGTTTCTTATGGCAATTGCTGTGCAGATATTTTTTCAAAAAATATGGCATACATATATGTGGATATTTCTCAGAGGAGTCAAAAAGAGCACTTTCTTGGCGATATCTGTTCCTTATAGAATCAATGTTGTTCACTCTGGAAAATATCTCATTCTCTTGCCTGTTGCCTTCTCAGATATTTTTCTCTCATTTCAATTAGCAACAGCTGTGGGCCTCTTATGTTTGGTTGTATCACATTTAACATAAAGAATGAGATTAAGGCTTTGGAAGTCCATAAATCTGAAATCAAATTCCAAATGTGTTGTTGACCAACTATGTAAAAAAGATCAAGTTTTTAAACTTTGTCATTTGCGGTTTACTCATTTATAAAGTAGAGATATTAATACTGAATCTAGAGGGTAGATTAAATGAGATACTGAATGGAAATAAGCTTATATAGTAATTGTTACAAAGAAAAATTCAACAAATCATGGGTAGGTAGTTTTTTTATTACCTTTATCAATATACCCTAGATGTGAAGGCTGCCTTCAGAGGGGACATATTTAACAGCAAAAACACAGGTTTTAAAGTCCAGTTAGCAGAAGTTGTTTGGGTGTGTGTGTGCGCGTGTGTGTGTGTACACACACATATTCTTTTTTACTTAAAATGTTAAAAATAAGTTAATTTGATACATTAAAAAATGGATATATCTTGGGGACAGTATTGATAGGCAATGCAAATGTGATTTATAAACTTTTTCTCTTGCCTAGTTTCATCTTCTAAGCTAAAATATCCATGCTTCCTTGTGTGACCATGTGATCCAGGTGACATGTAAATGGATATCACAAGGTGAGGTTTCCTGGAAAGGCTTGTAAAAAGTACAGAATTTTCTACATGTTTGGCCCTTTGCCCTTTGCTGCTTCAGCCGTCCCTCTTTTTCTTAACTAGAATGTGAACATCATGCCCCAAGGTACTGCAAGCATCACACAATCTTATGTGACACCTCTTTCTAAGGAAATGCTAATAATGTTCTTGCATGGTTGTCACTCAAATCTTTAGTGTCACTGTGTGGCTGCTCTTCTACTGGTCTTGGACTGCCTTGCCCTACTTCTGTTGTTGGAAAAAATAAACCACTTTCATGTTAAGGCTACTTTTATTTGTCTTCAATGTTACTTATAACTAAACCTTATCCTAACTGAAACCTATATCAATACATCATAAAATTAGTTTGGAGATTATATTAGATTAAGTACCCAGTTCTGTTCATTCAATAACAAATATTTTTGAGTGACCGGTCAGAGCAATGTGAGATTTATTCTACTGGTAGTAGAATAGTGTAGTAAACTGAAGATATGACTTGGAACTTCTATGAAAATAAGTGGACAGAGCTGAAAAGCAAGTGAATAGATAGATCATTGCAGATTTTGACTTGTTTGTCTTGTTATCAAATATAATAAATATCGCAGACAGAACCATAAGTTGAGTGGCACAGGAAGAGGAGGTGATGTTGAAAAGGTGGCTGTCTAAAAGTAATAAGTGAAAAGTAAAAAGTCCTGCCATTTTCCAGGTCGGTGACCTTATGCCCCCTGTTAGTGGAATGGGAGTTGAAGAACTGTGAGAAAATATTTTACAACCATAATGCTGAGTTTATAGAAATAGAGAGAATTGGTTACTGGAGGCTGGTAAGGGTAGAGAGAAGGGGAGATAGGGAGAGGTTGGTTAGTGGATACAAAATTACAGCTAGATAAGAAAAATATATTCTAGTGGTCTGCAGTAGTGTTGTCATCTGTAATTAAAAATAATTTACTGTATGTTCATAAATGGATAGAAGAGAGGACCTCAAATGTTGTCATCACAAAGAAATGATACATTTTTACAATGATTAATATGCTAATTACCTTGATTTCATCATCACACATTGTATACGTGTATTGAAATATAACTGAATCCCATAAATATATACAATCAATACATATCAATCAAAAATAAGTTAATTGAAACAATAAATAAGACTAATATATCATTAAAATGTTAAACTTCCAATTGTAAAATATTTATAACACACCCAAATTTGAAAAAAAAAAATGATACAGAAACATAACCATACGTAAGATTATACTTTAACAGATGCTACAAGAGATAACTACTGGCTGAAATTTGATGTTTACCATCCCATATATATTTCTGTATTTTTAAAAATAGATGTCTGTGTAAAATATTTATACACAGCATATGGTGTTGTTTGTATCTTCAAAATTAAATAAAATGTTATCATTTTCTTTGTAGAATTTTAAAACATGCTTTATAATCTCACTGTTATATTTTTGAGATCCATTCCTGATGATGCTTGGATATCCATTTTTATTAAACTATATGAGATTTCATAACATAAATAATAGAAAGCTATCAATGTCTGTATTAAAAATATTTGTCATGTTTATAATTACTATTCTAAATGTTGATGAGAGTGCTGCAGTGAATATTCATGGTCTCCTTGTTCATATATGTTAGAATTTTCATAGGATATATAAACATAGATCAGAGGAGTTTTAGGTATTTGGACATGTACATCCTCATGTTGCCAAGCAGCTTTCCAAAGTAGTTGTATGAATTTATCTTCCCACTATACAAACATTAGATTTCCTACTTTGTAATAGTTTCACCAAGGGGAAACTTTCTCCAGTATTAAATAGTAAAGTAAAAATAATAGATGTTATTTAAAAAACTCAATTTGACTAAATAAAATATATTTCATATTTCAATGTAAAATGACACAATGTGTATTTTACATTTGAAATTAGTGTGATGTTAGAAGACAATTTATAGTTTCTTCATATGTTAACCAACTGTACCACTGCTATATTTTGAATGGTTATTCATTTTCCAGGTTATGTGAAATTCATACATAAGATATTAAAAGTCACGCTTCTACTTTTAAGTTTGCTATTATTCTCCAATGGTCAAATTGTTTGAGTCAATGACGCATTGTTGTGATGACTATAGATTTACAAATAATGCTTATAGAATGTCTACTCAGTTCCAGTATATAAATTTGCTTGGGCTGTCATAAGAAATTACAACAAATTTGGTGGCTTAAAGCAACAGAAACATATTCTCTCACAGTTCTGGAGGGCAGAAATCTGAAGTCAAGGCATAGGTAGGGCCACTCTCCTTTTCAAGGCTCTATGGATGAATATTTCTTTGCCTCTTCCAGCTGCTAGCAGCTCCAGGCATTCTTTGGCTTGTGCCTGTATAACTCCAAGCTCTGCTTCTATCTTCAAATGGCCCTCTCCTCTTTTCTGTGCCTTTTATTCTGTCTCTTGTAAGAACACCGATCATTGGATTAGGGTGGGGACACTGAGATAATCCAGGATGATCTCACCTAGAAATCCTTATGTTAATTATATCTGCAAAAATATTTTTTCTAAAGGTCACATTCACAGGTTCTGGAGGTTAGCACGTGCGTGTGTGTGTGTGTGTGTGTGTGTGTGCATATATATATATATATGGGGGGGAGGGGAGCAGGTTCTACTCAATCTGCTAGTGCCAAACTAAATACAGAGGATTAAAGAAAGAGAAAAAAAAATCGGAGCCCTCATGAAGATTACAACCAGGTATAGAATGACAGAAAATAAATAAAATATATATTAAATGTTTGGATAATATGGACATTTTCACAATATTATTTCTTCCGATCCGTGAGCATGGGATATCTTTCCATCTTCCTATGTCCTCCTTAATTTCTCTCAACAGCAGTTTGTAATTCTCTTCATAGAGATTTTACACATCCGTGGTTAAGTATTTTTTTTTTTTTGGTGGCTATTGTAAATGGGCTAGCTTTCCAGATTTCTCTTTCTGCACGTTCACTGTTGGAGTATAGAAATGCTAGTGACTTATGTGTTGACTTTGTATCCTGCAACTTTGCTGAAATCACTGATCTACTCTAACAGTTTTTTTTTTTAGAGGCTTTAGGCTGTTCAATACATAAGGTCATATCATCCACAAACAGGGACAGTTTGACTTCATCTTTTCCAATCTGGATGCCCCTTTTTCCTTCTCTCCTCTGATTGCTCTTGCTAGTCCTTCCAACACTACGTTGAATAGGAGTGGTGAGAATGGGTATCCTTGTTTAGTTCCTGTTCTTAAGGTAAAAGCTGAAAGTTTTTTCCTGTTCTTAAGGTAAAAGCTGAAAGTTTTTCCCTGTTCAGGATGATATTGGCAGTGGGCTTATCATACAGGGCTTTGTGTTGAGAAACTATCTCACTCTGGTTAGGATGGCTAATATCCAAAAAACTGAGACTGATAAATGCTGGCAACGTTGCAGAGAAAAAGGAACTTTCATACACTATTGGTAGGACTGCAAAATGATGCAGCCTTTACAGAAAATGGTTTAGAGGTTCCTCAAACAATTACAGATAGATCTACCATATGATCCAGCTATTTCACTGCTGGGAATATATTCAGAGGAATGGAAATCATCATGCTGAAGGGATACCTGTACTCCCATGTTTATTCCAGCACTATTTACAATAGCCAAGAGTTGGAACTGGCTCAAATGTCCATCATTAGATGAGTGGATAAGGAAACTGTGGTATATCTACACAATGGAATACTACTCTGCTATAAAAAAAGAATGAAATTCTACCATTTGCAGCAACATGGATGGACTTAGAGAAAATTATATTAAGTGAAACAAGTCAGGGTGCAGAAGAGAAAGATCACATATTCTCACTTATTTGTGGGAGCAAAAAATAATAAATATGGAGTATACTAACATTAATAAAGAAAATGTATTTCACAGGGCCTAGATTCCAAGGCCCTATAGTTTTGGGTATAACCTAACTTTCTAGAATTACACATAGAAATGTTAAGCTTGAGAAAGAAAGGAAATTTTCCCCAGGCTAAAGTCTCTGTTGTAGATAAAGAATTGTAAAACAACAAAATTGCTGGCTCTAAGGGCAGATATTCTTGGTGCAGCTTAACCTACTGATTGTTGTTAAGATATGTTGAGGAAGCTGCTTGATTGTTGTTTAAATATGCTAAGGAAATGGCTGTAGGGAGAGGGAAATATGTGAAGAAGAAAATGTATGCTAAGGGCAAGCTGCTTGTTGGTGGATCATTTTAGCTTTTTAGAAATTGCATTCTGGAATGTCACATTGTTAATTTTACTGTTGTTACTAGTTTTACCCTGCCTTTGTTTTTAAGTCTTTCTTTCATAATTAAATCAACTGATTTTTCTTGTGAAACTTCCCTATCTTTACAATAAAAGACAGAAGCTAAATTTGATTCAGGGCTGTACCCCAGTTTTCTCCTCCTAACAGAGGAGTGGCTGAGATGCAGACACTTTGGGCTTCTCAATGCATTCATAGTGCTTTGAGTAATCCTTTTTTCATCTCCAGGAGGGAAGTGAAACAAGTTCAATAAAAAATTGACTCTCTTTTTAACAGGATATAATTTAAAACTTTGGTTATAAAATACCTCCTGACTCTTCTTCATGTTGCCCTAAATTGGCCTAATTGTTGTTTCATCTTGCTGTTTCATCTTCCCCCCAACGTGGGACATGACAACCTGGGAATGAGCCTTCCCAGCACTGAGGGATCTATACAAAGAAAAGTAAAAACTTTTAAATCAGAAAATTGATCATCAATGCTTTTATGATGAATGTTTTGATCGTAAAAGGGGGAAATAATATCTTGTCTACAAAAGCAGTTCTCTAAAGTTTCACAGCCTTAAAGGGGGTGCTCATGACTTGCATGAGACATCCTGTTCCTAATCAAAAGATTTGTAATTGATCAAGAAATTTTACAAAGATTAGATGCTTTGGAAGCAGTGATGTCCTGGATGACCAACAAACTCTCTGGACTCAAAATCAACTATTACATGGAACAGAATCCCATTCCAGAGTTTCAACAACTGGCAATAACACCCGAATTCACACCACCAGGAATGATGCCAATGCAACAGCCCTTGAGAGACAATGACATCATCAGTCCCCACATTGGATAAATGAAAAAGACTTGCCATGTTAAAGTGATACTAACTTTTCTTCAACAAAATGTTTTGTTTTAACTGTGAAAACTTGATCTACAGCTTTTGCTTTTTCTTTAAAAAAAATAAATAAATAAAAATGCGGGATATGTGGAGTATACTAATGTTAATAAAGCAAATGTATCTCACAGGGCCTAGCTTCCAAGGCCATGTAGTTTCAGGTATAACCTTTTTAGAATTACACGTAGAAATGTTAAGCTTGTGAAAGAAAGGAAACTGTCTCCATGCTAAAGTCTCTGTTGTAGATAAAGAATTGTAACATAGCAAAATTGCTGGCTCTAAGGGCAGATGTCCTTGGTGCAGCCAAACCTAAAGATTGTTGCCATGACAATTATCTTACTGTTCATTTGTAACCAGCTATGTTCCTTTTCTGTAACTTTCTGGCCTGGAGAATAAATACTGAGAGAAAACTGAAGTTCAGTGTTAATTTTCCAAGGAATGCCTCTCTCTTGAGGGTTTGTGGAAATTAACTCCGTTGGGGCTTCTCACTGTTCAGAAGAAATGGGCTTTGAGTAATCCTTTGTGTCTCCATCACCCTGGGGAAGAGGTGACAAATAAATAAATAAATATACAAACAAATAAATGGTGGGGAGGGGAAGAAGATCCAACAATCACAACAATTCCTTGAACTTGTTAAGACAAGTGAACAGATATGATGTAGATGGGAGGGAGGGGGGAAAGAGGAACAGGTAAAGAGACATGAAAATCAACTACAATGTATATTGAGAAGTTTAAAAAAAGTTATGTATTTATGAAGAAAAATAAAGTATGGAAGGGTTTATAGTAATAGTGGTGGGTTGCAATTTTAATTAATCAGTGATTGACTTTGTAAAAGTAACATTTGAAAAAACATTTTAAATGCTGAAGGAGAAAAACATAATTTTTTTTACATTACAAATTACTTGTGACTGAATGCTTTTTACAGTATCTGTTTCTGGGAGAGACTAAGAGCATGGTTACATTTTTGATATATTCTGAAGGTAGAACAACAAGACTTGTTGAGAGATAGGATGTAAAATTTATGAAAGAGAGAAGAGTTAGAAATGACTCCCAGATATTTTTTATTCTAAGCCAAATTGCAATGTATAAAGAAAGTTTGTACATTTTAACTTTGAGATGTTTATTAGCCTTTCCAATGAAGATTTTATAGGAAGTTAAATATAAGAGCCTGGAATTTATAAAAGCGGTAAGTGGTAGAGGCATAAGTTTGCCCATTCTTGGCATAAACATAGTCTTTTAAACCATGGGTCTATAAGATATCATCAAGGGAGTGTGTGTAGATACAGAAGAGTCCCAAAGAACAAACAACACAAAAGGATGAGAAGAAAGCCAAGAGAATGTTCTAGAAGCCACAGAATAAAGTTTTTGTTTTTTGTTCTCTTTCTTTTTTTTTTTTTTTTTTTTTTTTTGAACAAAGTACTAAGAAACTAAATCAAGGGCTATTTATAGTTCAGTAAAATGAACACAGAGAATTAAACTTTGGGATTAGCAACATGGAAATAGTTGGTGACCTTAAAAGGAGCACTAAATTGGAGTGGTCTATACTTTTCAAGTATTTTCACTAACGTTTTTTATCTTAACAATGAGATGTTATATTTATTATTAGTAGTGGTATTATCATTTTTTAATAGTCAGTGCTCATTTAGATTTTCCCTCACATTTAACAGTTCTTATACTTACAATTGTTACTTGCTTCCTGCACTCACCTTAAGGCTTCTTTTCCTTGTTCTGATTTATTTTTTGTAGTTCTTCAGTGAATCTATGAGTTATAATTCTTTCTTTATCCATATCTAATTGGTTTTAATTCAATGACTTTATTTTTATTTTTTGATGTCCTATTTGCCAAAACTTGCTTTTTATTCCTTCATTAATATTTTAAACTATTATATACAAGTGTACTTCAAAAATTAGTATAAAATTGGAATTAAATGATAATTTGAATTTTTCCATGAACTTTTTGAAGACTCCTCATATATTATGCAGTACATTAATTTCATAATTTCTTTAATGGTATTTATTATTACACATCCTTTTAATCTGCTATTTTGTGTATGCTGAATCTCACTGATGGTGTTTTATTTTTCATTTTGTTTGTAAATTTATTTTCAATACAGTTTTAAATTTAACTTACTTTTTTCCCCCAGTAGTAAATTCTTGTGTTTGGAATATTGGATCATTTCTCCAAAAGAGTTTCACATTTTTTCTGCTAGGAAATCCATGGGAAATACTGGCTTTGGCCTAATTTTTATTTTGTTTCTAATGTTTAAGATTCCTGAAGGACATTGGTGCTACAAATTCCTACTCCAATCTTGAGTAAGAAATAGAGTGCTAGTGACAAATTCTCAGCTGTGTTTTTCCCTCCGAAGATCTGAGAACAGCAAAAAATGTCTCATGCCCTTTGATGTTAGACAGAAATTCTTGTCTAAACATTGATTTCAAGGTTCTAGGAATGTAGAATCTCTAGCAGATCAATTATAACCAATTTCTGGCTTACTAAAGTATAATTTTTAGAAAGTTAAAATCATAGTTCTTAGTTAAGTATAAAATGAATATATTTTAAAGATGTCATTTAACTCATTAATTAAAGAACCAGTAAAGTTTTTGAATGGCACACAGTGCATCTGAGAAACTGGGGGCAATTTAACAAAGGAATGTTAAGATTGCTGGGCTAGATGGATAAACAGATAGAGATTGACACACAACAGAGTCATAAATCTGTGAGGTTATCTATTCTACTAGGCAAAGATATTTCTATTTCTACTGGAAAAAAAGTCTACAAGTTAAGATGCTCTTTACTAATTCTGGAAACTTTAATCATTAATGAACACTGAGAAGAACTAACTGCATTCCCCTAAGTAATTCTTGGGCAGCCTTTACACTAAAATAACATTGAAATATATGATGACCCATTTTTTTTAACTTTATTTGCAAGTTTGAGATAATTTCCCTGATACACCCTGCCCCCTAGAAAGGCATTTAGCCTTAAAATCTAATTCTCTATTTCTACTGCACCCCCCACCCGCCGTGCCTGCTCAAAGTATTAAAAATATTATTCAGGGCTGGCCCGTGGCTCACTCGGGAGAGTGTGGTGCTGATAACACCAAGGCCATGGGTTCGGATCCTATATAGGGATGGCTGGTTGGCTCACTGGCTGAGCGTGGTGTTGACAATACCAAGCCAAGGGTTGAGATCCCCTTACCAGTCATCTTTAAAAAAAAAAAAATTATTCGTCCCCTGAGTATTCCTATTTCTATTTTATTTCATTTTACTGAGCTCAACTATGCATTTTAAACAATGATTATTACATTCTCACACAGCATTTCTAGGCATTTACGCTGCAAAAGATTTTCAGTTAACTTCCTTACTATTGTGCTTCTACTGAACTATCCTCACTAATGGGCCTTCTCAAATGATTGCAATTTTATGAAAACTTTATTCAAAATTTAATCGATTACCTGTTCCTTCTCTAAATTTAAATAATGATTGATTTTTGCCTCTCATCTTATTTACCCTTTAAGATAGTTATATGTAAGTGGAGTCAAATCTTACTTGGGGTTAGATTCTCAGCACTTAAGACAAGTCTTGAGAATAGGAAATATATCCCTAAAAAGTTCCTAAATTGCCCTCCAAATAAAGTGACTTTTGTCCATAATTTTACTATTTTCACTAATTGTCAATTAGTCATGGTTCTATGGTCCTTTTTTTAAGGCCCTTTGTTGTGTCTCCCCTTGGCATTCAATTAATTCTATTAATTCTTCTATTTTCTGTCCTAAGAGGCACATTAACATTAAACGTAATGATAGGTATGCCAAATCACAAGCACATTTACACATTGCTCTATTTTGTTATTTGTTTTTCTTCCCTTCTTCTTCGTTTTTCTTCTTTCCTTTCTTCCTCTCTCCCTTCCTTCCCTCCTTTCTTTTATCCTTCTTCCTTTTCTTGGTAAGCTTATATAGTTTAATTTGGGTAACTGGTGTATAAGGAAACTTTATTGTATTTGTATATATCTTTCAATTGGATCATAAATGCCTTGGTGGCATCTCTGCATATTAAGCAGCATCTATTTAGACTTTAAATAAAGAATTGATATTTGTCTTATGAAATTCAAATAATCACTAATGTCTACATAGAATTTCCAGCTGTCTTCTTTTTTGTGCCCTGTTTAGAAATGCTAGATAATCTCTGGACCATGATTCTTCCCACAAAAAACCTTGTTACAGGGACCACCCATCTCCTGGTTGAGGCTCCCCAAAATTGATACCAAACTCACAAATCCAGCTGCCTGCTGCCAGACAAAAACCAAACAACCCAAAAGTCAAATGTTGGTGAAAATGGAAGTCAGCTTTTATTTGTCGGGTCGAAAAGCCCTAGCCTCATTATCAGTTTCTCCCTAGGTGTCCCTTCTGCTGGGTGAGCGGATGGCCTGGATTCCTCTTTCCCTCCAGTCCCTGTTGGAAGGAGACGGGGGAAGAGAGCCTTGAAGAGAGGTGAGCACAGCCGCTGGCCCCAACCAGCCCAGTTAAAGGACACTCAGAGCGGCAGGGGTTCTGTTGAGCAGTTCCGTTTATTATCACACAAGCACTTGCTTGTAAAGGCAAATGGGGAAGGGAGGTTTTTACATCCTCCAATCAGCTTAAAGGTTACAAGAGCATGCATCCTGTCTCAATGCCTAGCTATTGCAATCACGCAGTGTTCACAAGTGTGGAAGCGTGTATTTGGCCAATAAGGGCTAAGGCAAGGATCCCACAGACACTCCCACCCTACTTCCTCCTGGCGCCGTCTTAGGCTGCCACGTTAATACGCCCTTGTGGGCCCATAATGGTGTCGCTTGTCATGTCACTTAAGGTGGCATTAGTTTTTAAGGCCCGACATTTATTCAGGAATCCCAGTGACCTGAGAAGAGATGTTAGGCTAGCCCATCTCTCCAATAAATCTGAAGGAGAATGGCCAGGCTAAAGCCAGCTCAAAGACTCAGGTGTATTGAGGGGATTTTAAAGATGCGGTTGAGGGAATGGAATGAGGGAAAATGAAAAGCACGAGGAAGGAGCACGTGAGCAGTGAGGACTTCATACAAGGTCTCAGGTTCAAAGTCTTGCCAAGACTCTGTCTGGCTTCTGCTCTTATCTGTGTTGGTATCTCATGGTCCTCCTGGAGGAGTGGAATCTGCATAACTTTATTGATGTCTTTCTTGGTATTGCAACGTCTGGATAGTAAGTGTATGTTTGCAGCTCCAGGCTGGCTGGAAAACAACTTTAAATTCATGTAAATAATGTCATCTTGCCCCATAACCCAAGTCTGAAGTATCAAATAGCCATGGGAAAAGAGGAAATTCAGAGAAATGTATGTCAGGAAAGAAAAAAACAAAACTGTGTCCTTTTAAAAACTGCCCACAGCCCATGAGGTTTTAGGTCCCAACATGGCTTCAGTTCTGTTCACTTCAACAAAATTATATTCATGCTTTCATCTAACTATACATATCTAATACTATAGAAAAAACGGTAGTACAATAAATGAAAAGGCATCTATACTTATAGGAAAATTTCTAGGCAAAGCACCTAGTAAGGCTTACTTTTAGAAGATAGATCAAATAAAAATAATTCGTGGTAGAAGAAACATGAATTAGTTAGCTTAAATATTGCATTAGCCAGTAAAACAACATTGAAAAGAAAGAAGTCCTTGTGATTTAGCCTGGTGCTTTATTCCTATAGGATAATTTAGTCAAATCAGATGCTTTAGAGGTGTTGATTTTCTGCTTATTTTATCTCCAGTTCTTTTATATAATCAGTGCAGTGGTCCATGAAATGAGACATATTTTTTTTCTTTATGGAAATTTGGAGTAAAGTACAGAAATTTGTAATGAAAAACTGTCTTTTAAATGTATTTCTGAACTCTATAAAAGTGCTTATTGTATTTTATCTTAGCTATTTAGTCATTAGCCTGTCAATCACTAGAAAACTACAATCAATTTACAAGGTATCAACCACTATGCTAGTACTTGCTCATGCATTCTCATCCACCTTAGAGAACATTCACAACATCTAAATGGATGCTACTAATTCACAGGATCTAATAAATTGAATAACAAACTTTTTATCTGACTTCATGTTTTTAACATAAGACCTAGGATGAGGTTTAGTAAAAATAAAGTTGATAAACTCAATCATTAGAATGTACAGTTGTAGGTCATTACCATGAATATTATGTATTTTTTCCAAATAACAAAAAATGGATTTTTTAGGTTCAACTTCAAATTTTGTAAAGAATATAATTCAGAAATAGTAAACAGCTACAGAACAAAAAGCAAATCAGAGTAAAAACAGTTTTGAGATAAAAATTTTACAAATGTAAGATAAATATTTATTAATATTTACATTGATGCCAAATATTAGATGTTTTAAGAGTGACTAAATCAAACCATTCCTAAATATTAAATTTATTTAAAATTTTGCTTACAAACCTCAACAGACATTTTTTGCAAATTTATAGATGAATGACTTTAAAAAGATGATGATGTTTTTAAAAATAGCTTTTAGAAAAATAACAAAGCAATTTTATGTCTTGAAGTGAAGACCCTTGGAGGCATTTTTTTCATGGCCTGTCAAGATATATACCTAAACCATAAGTGGATGTCTGAGTAATAATTCATTTACTTTTATTTGATTTGTCAGGTTTTATTTTTCAAAACAAGAGTCAACATCAGTGTTGTCTTTTAGATTAGTATATTTCTGTTATTTACTAAGATACAGGATGTACATGTGGAGTGGTTTGGTAGAATATAAAATTATTATTAAATGATTATTAGTTAAACCAGTCACATAAATATAGATAATCAAATGAGAATACAATTCATAAAAATACAACTATCTCATACATTTTATAAAACTTTCCAAATGTATGAATTAAATCAATCTACCAAGATAAGGGTTTGTGGACAATAGATAAAACATTAGAGTGGAGGTTGTAATGAAAACTCAGAATGGGCTATACTCTTTTGGAGAAATATTACAGACATCCAGGATAAATTTTTGTTATTTTTAAAAGGTCTTGCAAAAACCATAAGATTTAAGAGAGGTTACCGTTATTTAAAACGCATTGCTATTTTAATTCCCCATTCACCTGGTAATATGCTATGTAAACATCAGTATAGAGATGTAAACCATACCTGGGTTTCTCAGTGCTCCTGCCAAAAGCCTTAGCCTTTTGAGACTCTGCACATACCAAGAGAATTAGATCCATAACCATTTGTTTACTTAATTGCTCTAATCTCAAAGGGTAATAAAATTCCTCATATCTCCCCAAGAGGGCCAAATTGTTAGAATCCTTGGGTTACTAGGTCTCTAGTTATCAGGTTCATAGGCTAAACCTTAGGGTAGAGGAGAGACCAGAGTTTTATCTCTATCTTTATCTTGGTATTTACATGTCAAAAAAGATGAAGTTCCAGAATTTGTAGAAAACTGTTGATCATGAAAACCTGATACATAGGGTTATCTGGCTCTTTGAGAGACTTTGCAACATCCTAAATAGTTGCAAAAAAGGAGTATATCTTTTCATGAGGTGAGGGAAAACAGCTGCCTCCTCCCCATTATAAGCAAAAAAACAAAACCAGGCAAATGAACATTTTTCTTTTTCTCTTTCTTATGGAAAGTCTGGCTACTCACCAGGACAATTGATCTAGATCTCTTCATTCTGCCTAGTGATAAGGACTGGGGAAAGTGACAGCCAACACACACTGTTAAGAAGTCTGTTTGTGACTGTGAACATGTGTGCACATTCAAAATAAAATTAGTGGGCCGACACCGTGGCTCACTTGGGAGAGTGCGGTGCTGGGAGCGCAGCAGTGCTCTGGCCGCGGGTTCGGATCCTATATAGGGATGGCCGGTGTGCTCACTGGCTGAGCGCGGCATGGGCGACTACAAGCCAAGGGTTGCGATCCCCTTACCGGTCACAAAAAAGACAAAAAAAAAAAAAAAAAACCCAAAACCCCCAAAATAAAATTAGTAAAGATTAATATTAAAAGCTTAATGAACAGTTTCTCAAATTTGGTTGAATAAGTAAGTGGGTGAATGATTATGAAATATGAATCGAGAGACTGGAAAGAAGTTAACTTTGACTGAAAAATATCAGAGATTCAAATTCAAAATAATTAAATATGTGGAATATTTGCTCAATCATAACAGTAAAAAGAGAAGTAGTGTTCTCTGTCAGAGGAAATTAAAAAAGCAATTTAAACTCAAACTGTTATCATAGAAAGAAAGATTACTACCTATTTAGCAGTGCTTGAACACAAGGTTGTCATAGAGAAGAAAGTCCAAGACAAAATGGACATGAATTTCAATTTAAAAACTCAGAGTCAATGTAAAACATTATTTGATAGTGTAAATTGTTAAATTATAAAGAATGTTTGTAACACTTAAACTCCAGGACTGCTCTTTCACGAGGAAATAAATTGCTCATGAAAATCACTGGGTTTAACCCAAATGGGTTAAACGATCTCCATTCTACTCCAATCTGATTATCTTATATTGGCAAGAGAAGTAATATTTTGATAAGCATTAACACAGTTTACTTAAACAAGAGTATGATCACCTTGCTAAGGCCATTTTAGATGTAAAAGAACAACAAAATGCGGGCTGGAGACCATTCTACCTTCCTCAAAAAGGTAGCTGAAAGCCATCACTTTAAAAGATACAGGAGACACCTGTATCATGCTACAGGCTTACACTGCGGGATTGTATATAAAATGGACTTATGGAATCAGTGGTTATTTTTATACTAAGTTCTCCTCATATATTTTCTTCTTCCTGAATGGTCCTGAAACATAAAATATCTGGTTTTTAAACAATTGAAATAAATGCACATTCCTGAAGCAAATTATTTAGCTCTTAATTTTTATAAATGTTCTCATCATTAAACTGATCAGGATCATGACCCTACTTGTATAGTCACATATCAAATCCTCAGTCTTCCAGATCAATGTGTATAGGCATTAAATCACCATTCCCCGCCCCCCACTAGCCTCATTTCTGTTTTTCTTTTCTGTCCCTAATTTCTGTACCAAGTTTTTAATTTTTTAACATCTTTAATTAATATTAGTTGATTTATGGCCGGTTTGCTCAGCTGGTTAGAGTGCAGTGCTATAACACCAAGATCACAGGTTTGGATCCCTTTACTGGCCAGCTGCCTATATATATATATATATATATATATATATATATATATATATAAAATTTGATTTATAATAAATTAATTTTTGGATGGCATTTAAATGCTTGTTGAAAATGATTTTACTTATAGACTTAGGCTACAATGGCAGCTATTTATTTTTTCTCTTCTTTTCTTGTCTTCAATTTTTAAGTATTTGTCTTGTTGGCCTCCTTACCACTTTTGCAATGCTTTAAAATTGCTTCAAGTTCTTTTCAAAATTTGTTTTTGGTAATCCTTCCCATTTATGCTGTTCAAAACATTTCTGACAGTGATTTCAAACAATTTTTATAGCATCAATTTGAATTTTTTTTACTGAAAGCTGTGTTCAATCCAGATTTAATGTAGCTATTATTAAAGTAAATTAAAATGGAGACCAGGCCTGAAGAATCCCTGGACAGACAAAACCAGTTAGCTTTCATAAGTGACCTAAACTTCGTTTGGTTTGCAAACATACACTTACGTGTTATTTCTTGTAAATGCCTATATTAAAGAAAAGCAGAACTTAAGCTTAACCAATGAGAAGTAACCATCAAACTTAAAATTATAAAACTAGGGACTTTCCAACTGGATAAGCTAAATAAGGCAACTGTACAACTGTAACCAAGCAAATATTTTCTTTACTTTATTTCTGTTCCCATCCTATAAAAGCCTCCCTTTGTTTTCCCTCAGTGGAGCTCCTGGACTTCTTCTGGTTTGGAACCTGCCCCATTTATGATCATTGTTTGCTCAAATAAACGCTTTAAAGTTTTATTATGCCTCAGTTTACTTTTTAACACACTTTAACAAATGTTTCTGAGTTCGCAATATTTGGTTGCTTGTATGTAACTTAATGAAACAAGAAGTAAGGTTGGATTCAACTAATGCCTGGTAAGTAATTCTCTTTATGGAACCAAGTATTATGGACAACCATGCACAGATGGATCATGGCCACGAGGTGCTCCTAGTCTGTGTGTGTGCTGGACTTGAAGGAGGAAATAGAATTTTGGCATTAGGCACCAAATGCCTCTGCTATTCATGGATTATTGAGATATTTAGTAAAAATTTAGGAGAACTGGGGGAATTACACTATTTATTCTTGTACTAGAATATTTGTTTTTAATGCATTTGATGAAATCCAGAAAGCTATTAAGAAAATCTAGGCATTTTGAGATGGTTGAAGAGTAAGAGTCATATGCATAGCAGGTGGAAATTATTCTTGCTATTTACTTTTCAAAGAATATAATAATGTTGGCAAATGAACAAGGCAATTCCTAGCTGAATTATATAATTATTTGCAGTACTCTCAAAGATATTGATCTCCCTCCCTTATAAGTAATTCATGGGACACAATATTAAACAATAGATAAAATATCAAGTAAATATGCTTCAGGGCATAACTCACTGCATAATTAAAAACTAGCTAACTTCTGTGTTTCAAGAGCTTCAATTCCCATTCAACATAACTGTGCATAACAAATCTATTGGAAAACTGCTTGCAAAAATAAGGCTTAAAAATATTTTTATATTAACTTTATAAAATTATCACTTTCTCTTTTGAAATAATCAATATTGTATTTTATTAATTTACCTTTCTTTAACTGATTATAATTTCAACTGAGAAGTTTGAAGGAAATTACCATTCCTTTTTTATTTATTTATTTTTTTTAAAGATGACCGGTAAGGGGATCTTAACCCTTGACTTGGTGTTGTCAGCACCACACTCAGCCAGTGAGCGAACCGGCCATCCGTATGTGGGATCCGAACCCGGGGCCTTGGTGTTATCAGCACCGCACTCTCCCGAGTGAGCCACGGGCCGAGCCGGCCCCATTTAAATGACCTATAAAAATGAGTATATCTGTTAGTCGAAATGCCAGTCCTACCGGGAAATGTTAAAAATATATAAGCAAAACTCCAAAGAAAATAAATATCCCTGTCTGTCTAACTTAACTTCTACTAACATTCCCCCAAATTGACTGCTTCTTTACTTCTGTTAACTTGTAATACATTCTATCCGTATACTGTCCACTCTCATTTAGTTTTGGGATAGTTTTGTGACTATCTCAGACAAATCAGGGAATATGACCACCCTTCTGTTAGAGCACAAAGTTGTGGTTATATCTTTATTTTATTTAAAAAAAATATTTTTCTAGAAATGATATAAACAGTGAATTATTAATTTTTCTTCTATTGTTACTTACTTACACAATTTCATATTTTTTAGAACATTTCCCCATGATTAAAAATACTTTCATATGTGTATAAAGAAATGTTGTAATCTAATTTTTTTCCAAAATACAACCAACTTCTCTTCAAAGTAACGAGAGTTTCAGTATATTATTTGTCATATGGTTCATAGCATTCCACTAATGTATAAAATTTTGTGTAGTAACTTAAAAACTACCTGTAAATTGATTAGGACATTCTGCTTTTATGAGGAGACTTTGAGAGATTTTTGTGCATTGCATAGATTTGAGGAGTATAAAAAATAGGCAGTTTGCAACAGGGATAAATATTTTTAAAACTATAAAATAAGAATAAATTATAAGATTTTATTAAGTCTAAAGATTATAGGACATGACTGTGCATGCCCTGATTATCTGTAAAAAGATGGAACAGCAACGTACGGACAGAGCCTGTATCTAAGCCCGTTATGAGGATTCTTCAGAAAGTTCATGAAAGTTTTGTATTATCTTTTAATTCTATTTTTCCACAATCTTTTTGAAGCATCCTTGTATTTAAATTGAGAAAAAATATAGAAGGAAGTGCTATTTGATGTATGTACTGTTACGGATTTGTGTTTGGCAGGGGTTTTTTTGTTTGTTTTGTTTTGTTTTTTAATGCCAGAGAGAGAGAAAAAAGAATTGCTATAAGAGGTTATGCAACTTGATCTAAAAAATTGGGATTAGTAGACAGTCTACAAAGATAGAACTAGCAACGGGAAAATGAAATTTGAATAGGGAATTAATCCTTAACACTGGTGCTGCATGTTGGGAGCTGGTTATGAGACTAAGTGGCTGTTCACTCATCAGAGCTATAACTCTGACCAGTGCTATGTTAGTAGATTCAGAAAACATGGGATTAATCATGGAGATACAGAGAACAAAGATATTAAAATTATTTCTATATGTAAGACCTAGTTATTTAAAAATATAGTATATATTATTCTATATATTATAAATATATTAGAATCTATAATCTATATAATATATGAATGAAAAAAGTTATGGTAGAGAAGAAACATTTTCGGAAAGAGACTTAGAACAAGGATTTGAATTGATACATGAATGAAGGATGACCTAATAGTTTTGTACCAGGAATCAGAAAATACATTTTATATCAGTCCACAAAACAGAAGTTTTTAAAGAATAGACAGTATAATGCGGAGGGTGGTTATGAAAGTGTTGGAAAAGCTGGAAGAGGAAAAGGGGCCTGTAGAATTACTCCAGATGATGAGAAACTGAAGGAAGCCGCTACCACCACTAAACTGGCCCTACTATTCTAGCCCTAAGACTGGCCCCAATTGAGTGCAGCTGCTATCAAGGAGAAACCCTGGACTCTGCATCTCAGAGAGGCTTCTGAAGATACTGCTGCTGCTACTGCTGCTGTTGGCACCATTGCTTCAGGTAAGAAGCGGCCCAGGAGCCAAAACCGCTTCCCACACTATTGGTTGGGTTTTTAAAACCAGACTGAAACTATTATCTATTGTATGATTTCATTTCTACTGAATTTAGTATCAAGCACATCTAATTTATGAAGATAGAAGTTAGAATAGTGTTGTCTATAGTAATAACTGGGAAGGATTACAGTAGACACTTCTGGATTCTGGTAATAATGCATATTTATCTACGTTGTGATTATACTGGTATTTTACATTCTAAAAAATATACCATGCCGTATGCTTAAGATCTGTGCCATATTTCAATTAATAAATCAGTGAAAGGAGTTCAAGATACAATACTGGACAATAACCTAAGATATTATTTTATTCCTAAAGCTCTTTGAACTATTAGAATGATTACAGAGCATTTTGTTTAAATAATATGAAAACCCTAATTATGGAGAATATTAAATTGAGACAGGAGTTTCAATAAGACATTTCTTATGAAGCACGAGGAAACTCGAAATCAGTAAATACACATGTGTATGCAAAATATAATTGCCAAATTTAAAATCCTGTTTGAGGCATCTGGAAAGTATTTAGCCGTGTTTCATAGTTTAATCAGAGACATTTTAAAAATGCTTTGTGGTACATAAAGCAATAATTAATGACATCTTAGATTCTATGGAAAACAAGAAGAGCAGCTTAGGAGAATTTATACATTTTTTATGTAAAAATTTGAGAAATTTAGTGATGTTATGATAGCTCCATGGAGTTGATTTTTTTTGTTTGTTTATCCCTAGACTCTTTTCCTCCTCTTCATATGTGAGATAGCTCAAAACATTGGCTATGAATTCACAGTGATAAGTGGGATAAAAGGACACATACACATTTATTTGAAGGATACTAATTGGATGCTGCATATATTTTTTTGCTCACACATCACTGTCTAAAAATTAGGTACATTGCCTCATGAAGATGCAAGGAGGCTGGTTAAAGTAGACTTCAGTTTGCTAAGTGTCTTGCAAGATGTAGGAATATATATTAAGATGAGAGAGGAAAGTGAAATTAGAAGTGTCTATCACTTTAACTCCTGAGTATTGATATGCATTCCCAAAGAGAGAATTTTCCTAATTCCTGTCTGATTACTTATTTTACCATCTTTACCAAGATCTCTGCTTAATAGAAGTGTCTCTGGCAGGGCGTATGTACAGTCTCTAATTCAATGGACTAATTACCTGAGATAATTTAGATTTATAACATAAATTGATTTTATAAATTTTTTGCCATATGTTTCCTTGCTGGAATTTTTTGCCACTGGTTTACTAATAAAGTATACTCTAAAATTAAAATATTATTCTTTCTGTATTATTTAGTCTCAATTCAAATGCACATAATTCATGGTGATTAATTGCTAGAAATTGATCAAAAAGAGAATTTATCTTCTATTTGAACAATGACACAATTTTATTTTGTCTCAAAAATAATTCTGAGCAGAAGTAATTACCTTAAGTATGTAAATGGAACATATTTAAGTGAATCAATAAGAAATCATTTCATCAAATTTCAAATGTGATATTCTAGCTCACATGAAATGTGTATTAGAAAAGATGAGAGGTAATATATATGACAGAAAAATAAGAGCAATGATTTGGATTTGTAGAAGGAAATTGCCTACTGGTCAGATGATAAATAAAAATTTTTAAAAATTCCTTAAGTTAAAATTAAACAATGATAAGATCTCCCAATCCATTCTTCTTTTTAACAGTGTGCTTATCCCTGGATACCTATTATGTTACCATATCTTATTTTTAGATATGGCATTTTAAAACTTCTAAGAACATAAAGATAATTTTAGTTGAACCATTATGGTTAGCATTTTTAAAAGTTCTTAAGGTTTTTTTAAAAAACATCAATATTCCATTGTATATTTGCAAAATTGATTGTGATAATGTCATCTTCTTTTTTTTTTTAATTTAGTGGTTTGATGATGTGTTTTTTTGTTTGTTTGTTTTTGTTTTTTTTTTTGCTGAGAAAGAAGCCTATTCATATCGTTAAATTATGTTTGGCTTTTAGAAGCAATAAAAGTTGTGGGAATGCCTTAATGGTATCCTCACTCCTCAGTTCTGAAATATTTATCGATCTCAGATATATTACTCTTTATCTTGAATAATTACGATTAATAGTTTCTGATGCAAAATACTTATCAACTGATTATCAGTCCTTATGTCTGACTTGGGCTCATAAAAATAAAAATATCAATATTTTTACTGTAATGGTCCAATATCTTTCATTTTTTACTCAATTCAGTATGTTTTATTGATTTTCTACTGTGCCTAAAATTGTTCATGATAATGTTATGCAAGGTACTGTGAAAATGCTTAAGCATATGTTTGACCACTGTCTGGCAGATTATCACATAACTAGGGAAGCAAATCTAATCTATAAGAAACACTGAGATTATACTACACATAAGTTTTAATTT
This sequence comes from Cynocephalus volans, assembly GCF_027409185.1. Taxonomy (NCBI): domain Eukaryota; kingdom Metazoa; phylum Chordata; class Mammalia; order Dermoptera; family Cynocephalidae; genus Cynocephalus; species Cynocephalus volans. The sequence goes on along the minus strand of NC_084468.1, from coordinate 115,883,395 downwards.
TGTAAATACATATAATACAAATAATTAAATCTTTATAATGTAATCTATACAAGAGGTGAAATGGGTCTCTACTAGGATACCGCAAAGCCAATAAAAAATTGGAAACAAAAATTCAAAAACTAAAGCATTAGTAGAATTTAATAATACATTTAGTAGATACATAAGGAGATTGAAAATTAAAAGATGAATTCAAAGTTGCCTACATTTAACAGTAATTTATTAAATGTTCCCAAAGCATAGTTTAGATCTCTGAAGAGTATAAATATGGACAAGACATAGTCCTTTATGCTAGATGTGAACAATAACTATTTTTTGTACAGAATTAAGGTTTAGAGGATGAAATATTGGAAAGAAGAAAATGCTTTATTGATATCAATAAACCTTGCTCTACTAATTTTTTTTATCATATTTTCACTTCCTGTAAAAATTGAGGTAACAGTAATGCTACAACAAGTAAATTTCCAAATCTTAATAAAAGTAAGTGCTTGCTTACATAAGAGGGTTGCTATTTAAGGTTTCCTACAGGCTGTCAAAGACCCCTTCTTCTCTCATCCAGAGTTATGCAATCGTCAACAAACAGCTCTCATGGTTCCTCTGGGGATTGTTTCTATTTTAGCCAACAAAAGGGGAAGGCAAAGTATGAAAAGTTATAAATTGGTGGTTTATATCACCCAGGCCTGTAAGATGGATATATCGTGTCTATGCATATTTCATAAATTAGAACCTAAAGTTTTATACCAAAATGTGACAGTATACCAAATATTGTCCAAATTTATTATACAGATAAAGAAAAACTGGATTTTGTGTTCACCTAACTGTTCCTAATAAAATTCCTAACATTGAACTTAAGTGACACTACTGATGAAGCTGTTTATCCATGGCTTGTGTTATTGGTAGGTTGCCAGTATGCATTTCCTCTCCTTTTTTCTCTGACAAAGAAATCTAAGTATTCAGTATATTCAGTATATCTAAGCCTCCCAATGCATCATTACTCCTCAAGGTTGACTGTCTTATCCCCAGATTCAGGTTTGATGTGATTAATCTAGTTAGCCAGTGATTAAACAAAAATAGTCAATGACCAAATTCAGTATTAAGACAAAAGAGGGGAAATCTTCTTATGATTTCCTATGAGATGCAAAATAACATGCTATCTCTTGATCATCCGGATATTTTTGTGCCTGGATATGATGTTCCAAAACTTCTGCAGGCGTTTTTGCATCAATGCTGAGGGCAAAAGTGAAACAGATAACAGCAGAGAATAGAGATGGAAAACAATCAGAAAATTGATTTATTTGGTGAGTAAACAAACTCAGGCCTCTTTGCCTGTTGATTTACTATAATATTAGATAATGAATTTCCTTTATGCTCAAGAGAATTTGAAATGCAAGAGGATTTCAAAAAGTTTATGAAAAGAAGGAATTAAAAGATAGAAATAAAAAACATGAACTTGATTTATCAACATAAGCTCCATCAAGTTTAAGACACTTTTTAAAATGATGATACCAGCCATTTAGTCCACCCCTAAAGAAGTGAGGGTTCTGATAATTTAGCCATGTCAATGCAATCTTTTTTACATTATTAACTGAAGGAAAATGGATAGCCTTTAAACATTTTTTAAGGTTATGAAATAGAGTCAGAAGGAGCAAAATCAGTAATGTAAGGCGAATGCCTAATTGTTCCCCGTCAAAAATCTCACAAAATTTCCTATGGTTGATGAGAGAAATGAGTGGGAGCATTGTTGTGGTGGAGAAAGACTCTTTGGTGAAGCTTTCCTGGACATTTATCTGTAAATCTTTGGCTAACTTTCTCCAAACACTCTCATAATAAGCAGATGTTATCATTCTTTGGTTCTGCAGAAAGACAACATGCAAAATGCCTTGCACATTCTGAAAAACTGTTGCTATGACTTTTGCTCTTGACTGGTCCAATTTTTCTTTTCTATTTTTTTTTTTTTTTTCTTGGAGGTGGTGGTGCATACAGGGATTGGGCTCTGGACCTTGTTGTTATCAACAACATCTTATGCTTCCTGCAGCAAGATCCAATGAGAGCCAATCTTGTGTTCTATCTTTGCGTGTACAGCTTCAAGGGAGAAGACTCAGAGAAGAGTCCTAAATCATATCCCTAGCAGAGGGAGAGGTAGGATTCAAACCCAGATGATTTAACTAGTTCCTGACACTTCTTCCATAATTGTTACCATTACTCCCTATTGCCTCTTGAGACCCCTGTTCCCAAGAGACTGACCAGCTGAGACTCACCTCATTAAGTAATTGGCAACCCCCAGAAGTGGTTGAATCAGGACTACTGCCAGTTTTCATTTTGTTCTTTGCTCCTGGAGGATCACCAAGGCTATTTCTCCATTGGTAATCTGTTAGCTATGAAAAGGAAAGCAGTAATATTCAGGAGAACTATGAGCCCTGTACTTGCATCCTACTTTACAGTTTTTACAAAATATTCTTACTTATACCATCTGATTTAATGCCACCAGCAACCCTATAAGGTGTTGTAATGATCACTAATTGGCTGAAAAAATGGATTGATAACATGACTAAAAAAAGGTGATACTGGAATTTAACTTCAGTCTTCTGGGGCTTTGTCATGAATCAGCAGCGGCCATGTGGCAAAATACAAATCAGACATCAGGGTCCTCTCTTACAGATCTGTGAGAGCTGCACACCAATACTTCCAAATGTTTATGTCATGTATCCTAATGGCAGAAGTCAGTGAGGGCACACCCCTCGAGATCTGGGGACCTGACAAAAAGAGGACAACCCAAGCATCATTTCAGAGAGGTATGTTATGATCTTATAAATCTGGGCAAATGCCACCCCTAAGTATATTAATAAGATTTTTCTCAAAAGAATCAAGCAAATCTGATGCTTCAGAAAGGTGCCCCCTATAAGTCCTACAGTGTCGGGTTTTAAAAACTAATGCCACCTTAAGTGACATTACAAGCAGCGCCATTATGGGCCCACAAGAGCTTATTAATGTGGCAGCCTAAGACGGCGCCAGGAGGAAGTAGGGTGGGGGTGTCTGTAGGAAACTTGCCTTAGCCCTTATTGGCCAAAAACGCGCTTCCATGCTCGTCGTTGCAATAGCTAGGCATTGAGACAGGATGCATGCTCTCTTGACCTTTAAGCTGATAAGATTATTTAAAAAACCTCCTTTCCCCATTTGCCTTTAAAAGCAAGTGCTTGTGTGGTAATAAACAGAACTGCTCGACAGAACCCCCGCGGCATCTGAGTGTCTTTTAACTGGGCTGGTTGGGGCTGGCAGTGTGCTCACCTCTCTTCACGGCTCTCTTCCCCCATCTGCTTCCAAAGGAGACTGGAGGGAAAGAGGAATCCGGGCCATGCGCTTGCCCACTGAAAGGAACGAGGCTAGGGCGGTTCGGGTCGGCTGGTGGTGGACCCGACAGAGTGGTGCCCTGTGTGAGGCATTTTTTAAAACTCGTGGGTGAAAGGCAAGCGAGTGAAGCCCCTGGCTGCTCGGTCCTGAAAGAAGGTCAAAGAAGGGTGATCAACCAGCGGATTGGCCACGGCAACCACGGTAGTCGCCGTGAAGTAATCCGCCTGCGTGTCAGGGTGAGTACCATAACAGGGGGAAGTCCCTGCACTTCTCTGCCCTGTTGCTCCCTTTGTCCTTCCTCACAGGGCAACATGAGAGGTGTGTGTGGAAAGAGTGATGAGACAGCTTGCAAGGCTCTAAAGTACATGTTAAAAAGCAGAGGCCTAGAAATATCTGACTCCACGGCCACCAATGCCTGGCGTCATGTGGTGAAGGTGGCCCCTTGGGCACCTTCGTCCAACTTGTTCTCGTATGAGACTTGGGACCGGGTTCAGACCCTGGCCAGAAAGAACCATATTAGTCATGGGCTAGGCCCCCCCTTAGGGTTCTACCCAACCATCTCTGCCCTAAAGCTTTGCTTCCATCCCGAGCATCAGGAAGGGGCAGAAAGGGATTGGGCGCAGTTCGATGAGGAGAGAAAAAAGGAAACAAAGCTGCCAATGCAAGGCCCTGAGCAAAGTTTAGCCAAAGGAGAGAAAGCGGAACCTGAAGAAGTGGAGAAGGCTAGTTCACCTTTAAAAACATCCCCGGCAGAGCCGCAGGCTTTTCCTGTTATGGCTCGCTGGGAACCCCCAGCCGTCCGCAGAACGTGGGGGGAAGCGGCCCCTCAGGCCTATCCGGTCAACGTTGTAAAAGAGCTAAAAAAGGCTGTTGCAGAGGCCAGGACTTTATCCTCAGCCTTGCAGGCTCAGACACAAAACTTAACCGAAGCCTTCAAGGCGTTTACCGCCCTGATCCCCTCAGAACACAATACTTCCCCACCCTTCAAGGGACAATGTTTTGGTTGCGGAAGACAAGGTCATTTTAAAAGCCAATGTCCCGACCCCAAAAGCACGGGCAACCAAAGGAAAAATAAACAAATGGGATTATATCAAACTAAAAAGCTTCTGCACAGCAAAAGAAACAATTAAAAGAGTTAAAAGACAACCAACAGAGTGGGAGAAAATATTTGCAAAATATACATCTGACAAAGGATTAATATCCAGAATATATAAGGAACTCAAACAACTTTACAAGAAGAAAACAAGCAACCCAATTAAAAAATGGGCAAAAGAGCTAAGTAGGCATTTCTCTAAGGAAGATATCCAAATGGCCAACAGACATATGAAAAAATGCTCAACATCACTCAGCATCCGGGAAATGCAAATCAAAACCACATTGAGATACCATCTAACCCCAGTTAGGATGGCTAAAATCCAAAAGACTATGAACGATAAATGCTGGCGAGGCTGCGGAGAAAAAGGAACTCTCATACATTGTTGGTGGGACTGCAAAATGGTGCAGCCTCTATGGAAAATGGTATGGAGGTTCCTTAAACAATTGCAAATAGATCTACCATACGACCCAGCCATCCCAGTGTTGGGAATATACCCAGAGGAATGGAAATCATCAAGTCGAAGGTACACCTGTTCCCCAATGTTCATCGCAGCACTCTTTACAATAGCCAAGAGTTGGAACCAGCCCAAATGCCCATCATCAGATGAGTGGATACGGAAAATGTGGTACATCTACACAATGGAATACTACTCAGCTATAAAAACGAATGAAATACTGCCATTTGCAACAACATGGATGGACCTCGAGAGAATTATATTAAGTGAAACAAGTCAGGCACAGAAAGAGAAATACCACATGTTCTCACTTATTGGAGGGAGCTAAAAATTAATATATAAATTCACACACACACATACACACATACACACACAAACCGGGGGGGGGGGGAAGAAGATATAACAACCACAATTATTTGAAGTTGATACAACAAACAAACAGAAAGGACATGGTTGGGGGGGAGGGAGAAGGGAGGGAGGTTTTGGTGATGGGGAGCATTAATCAGCTACAATGTATATCGACAAAATAAAATTTAAAAAAAAAAAAAAAAAAAAAAAAAAAAAAAAGCCAATGTCCCAAGGCTAAAGGCAAAACAACCCCACGCACCACATCACAGGCGGCCCCCGCTACTCATTTTCACCCCTGTGATGGGTTGGCACTATACAAAGAGCTGCTCGCTATACTCCTTGCCCTGCAAAACGTGCCAGACCCCATCAACCTATTTAAAGACAGCTTATATGCGGCCAATCTTCTCCCTGGGCTTCCGGGAGCCCACATTCGCTTAGATTGTAATCCCATCTCCTCCCTTATGATACAAGTAAGGAGTACCTTACAAGGCCGCAATAACCCTATTTTTGTTCAACACCTTCGGGGTCATCAAGGGATGCCAGGATTTCTAGTGACTGGAAATGCCCAGGCAGACACTCTTGCCTCTCAGGTCCCTAAAATATATACAATAGATAGTACCAGCCAACTGCACACTTTAACTCATGTAAACTGGCGAGGTCTACATGCCAGGTTTCCAAATATACCTATTTCACAGCTAAAAAGGATTATACACACATGCAAGTCATGCCTTCCTTATCTGCAAGTACCCCCCTTACAACCGCCAGGGGTCAATCCTAGGGGACTCAAGCCTAATGTGCTGTGGCAAACTGATGTAACTCACTTCCCGCCTTTTGGGAAACTCAAATATGTTTTTGTGTCTGTTGACACCTATTCACACGCGTGTTGGGCCACAGCACACGCAGGTGAAGCTGCCAAGCATGCAAAAAATCACCTGCTGCAGTGTTTTGCCACCTTAGGGCTGCCAGCACAAATTAATACAGATAATAGGCTTTGTTTTTCTAGCAAAGCCTTACAAGAATTCTTAATACAATGGAACATTAAACATACTACAGGAATTCCCTATAACCCCCAAGGACAAGCCATTGTTGAATGGCATCACCAGTGCCTAGAAAATCAATTATTAAAACAAAAAGGGGGAGTCACCAGCCCTCATCAGCAGTTGGGACAGGCACTCCTAACTTTAAACATCCTAAATTTTTCCAAAAATGAACCCCTGTCTACCTTCCAGAAACACTGGTCAGCTCAACCATCACGCCCGGAAGTCCAAGTGCAGTGGAAAGACCCCTTAACAGGCCAGTGGAGGGGCCCTGACCCGTTGCTAACTATGGGTCAAGGGTTTGGTTGTTTCTTCCCCCTCAGTGAGTCAACCCCTATATGGGTCCCAGCCAAAAATCTTAAGTTCTTGCCAGACACCCAGGGTACTGAGGACCCTGAGGAGTTTATTGTTTGTATGTTTCAGGCTGCATTATGAACCCGTTGTGGATGCTCCGAGTGGCTGCCCTCCTCAGGTCAACAAGGACAAGGGCCTCTGCCACCGGAGAAGGTCCGCAGGAGCCAGCCAACCAAACCTGGGAGGTCATACAAGCCGCCTGGAGGTGTCTGTATCCCATTTTAAAAAAACGCTAACATCACTTTTTCAAGCTATTTTACAGAATCGACGTGGACTAGACCTGTTGTTCTTACAGCAAGGAGGATTATGCGCTGCCCTCAAAGAAAAGTGCTGCTTCTACGATGACCACACTGGAGTGGTCAAAGATTCCCTAGCTACGCTTAGAGAAGGATTAGAAAAGCGAAAAAAAAGAACATGAAGCTAATAGTAATTGGTTCCAAAGCTGGCTTTCAAGTTCCCCATGGCTCACCACCCTGCTGTCCTCCCTGACAGGCCCCCTAGCATCATGGGGCCTTACACCATTCGCCAGGTTGTGTTCCTTATAAGGCGCAACACCACTTCTCTCGTAATGCTCACCCAGGTGGTAGAGGAGGTGGCCCATAATGAAAGCCCTGACAGCCCTTGGGTCAATATGGCCCTTCAAGAAATCAACACCAATTTCTAAGGCTCTGCCCTGCCCCCACTTGGCTGGATAGTCAATGACGGGTAATATTTCCAGAGGGAAACAACCTAAGACAGGCACAGCTGCCAGAGGGAACGGAGGCAAGGCTGGGAAGGTTAGCCACCTCCAGCTGCCTTATTAAAACAAAAAGGGGAAGATGTAAGGCCTTAAAAACTAACGCCACCTTAACTGACATTACAAGTGGTGCCATTATAGGCCCACAAGGGCGTATTAACGTGGCAGCCTAAGACGGCGCCAGGAGGAAGTAGGGTGGGAGTGTCTGCGGGAACCTTGCCTTAGCCTTTATTGGCCAAATACGCACTTCCGTGCTTGACGTTGCAATAGCTAGGCATTGAGACAGGATGCATGCTCTCTTGACCTTTAAGCTGATTGGAGGATGTAAAAAACCTCCCTTCCCCATTTGCCTTTAAAAGCAAGTGCTTGTGTGGTAATAAACGGAACTGCTCGACAGAACCCCCGCCGTGTCTGAGTGTCTTTTAACCGGGCTGGTTGGGGCCGGTGGCTGTGCTCACCTCTCTTCACGACTCTCTTGCCCTGTCTCCTTCCAAAGGGGACAGGAGGGAAAGAGGAATCCTGGGCCATTTGCTTGCCCACCAAAAGGAACAAGGCTAGGGCTGTTCGGGTCGGCCAGTGGCGGACCCGACACTATGGCACCACAGGTTGAGATGATCTGGGCAAGATTCAAGCTGTGAAGTTCAGTTGCCCAGGATTTGTTCCACAGAAGATAAGCACATCTCCCTCCAGAGAGCACTGACTAAAAGGTACTCTGCTCCCAGAATCCTAGGGAATTCTAATGTGAGATACGGACTCACAAATAAATTGTAAAGTGTCTCTAGAGAGTAGAAACCTGGGAGAAAACCAAACCAAACCCATTCTCCCAATTGTCACCCAGAGATATTGTCAATTTTTTGAGCCCACTGGTGAAATGTAGGCTGTTCTGATTGTCCTTGTCAAGTGAACGGAGTAAGATAGCCAGAAACCTCTCAGTCCTGGGTCCCCTAGTCCTGAGAACCCTTCCAAATGGAAATTTGTGCCATGACCAGAGAAGCTGGAAAGAAGGTGAAAACTCTTAGGGGACTGGGTCATCAAGTTAAAGGCCAGGCTACAGGCAGTAATGACAAGGAGGAGCCTGGTGAGGTCAGGGGCTGGGCTGCTGAGTGGGCAGGGATGGCTGAGAAGACCTTGGTGAGGGGAGCCAAGAGGCACAGAGGGGCAAGCCCTGTGTGCCTCCTAAGTTACACAAAGTCGCACCCCTGTCCCACTATCAGAGGGGCCTTGGGCTGGGTGACCCAACATGCTATACCTTTTTCTTGGCCATAGCCAATTTCCTCTGTCAGGTTTCCTGTGACATCTTGGGACAGGGAAAAGAAAATGGGGGCCACATCACCATTATCCAAGCACTGTGGAATTGATTCCTTCAGCTAATGGCACAGATGTGCAACTAAACCAGAGCCAGTGGGAGTGGGTGGTACCAGGCAACACTGAAGTGGGTGTGGCCTCAATGTTCACAGTCCATTGGCGTATGAGAAAGATGAAACTAATGGGGGCATGGCCAGAAAACAGGGAAGGGTGGAGTCACAATGAAAGCTGTGATTTCTGGCCACGCCCACCCCAGGGAGGGGGGGCCCCCCCTTGGGGAAATGGGCAGGGCTCTTGCTTGGTGCCCATGCAGCTTCTGTGTGACCCTTCATGGCAGTTGTCACAGAATCTGAGGCACTCAGCAGATCAGAGACACTCAGCAGAGCAGAGAGGCTGCTCTCCAGCCCCTGCCTTAGACCCTCCAATGCCAGTTCAACTCCTGAGCTTGGGGCTTAGGAACCCAAGGCTCAGGAGGTGGGTGAGGAATGGACAGCAGTGGAGAGTGTATCACTTCATAGTCCCTTTCCAGACTTCTCACAGTGCTGCCCCAGACTTTCTCATCCCAGAAAGCACCTCCAAAGACCCCTCCCCAGTCCTCCAGATGCTTCTCCACTGGCCCCCTTCATTGAGGGTCCCTTCACCGATCCTGGGAACATAGCTGCCCCCTCCCAGCTGGGTCCCATCCAGGTCACTCCTTCTTTCCAGCTTTTTCTCCTCTCATACCCCACAGCACCCCCTTCCTCCCAACATGGGCTATGGGTCCCATCAGCTTTTCCCCTCAGACAACTCAAGACCAAACTGCGGGGGGGGGGGGGGCGCTAAAACTATAAAACTCACAGAAGAACACATAGTGTAAATCTTCATGATCTTAGATCAGGCAATGATTTTCTAGGTGTGACATCAAAAGCATGAGCAATTACAGAAAAAAAATGGATAAACTAAATATCATCAAAATTAAAAACTCCTGTGGTTCAAAGAATACCATCAAGAAAGTGAAAAGAGAAATGAAAGAAAGTGAAAACCACAGAATTGGAGAAAAATTTTACAAATCTTATATCTTAGAAGGAGCTTGTATCCGTACTATATATATATATATATATATACATATATATATATATATATATATATATATATATTACAACTTGATAATAAAAAAGATAAATATCCCATTTTTTAAAATTGGCAAAAAATCTGAATACACAATTTTCTAAAGAAAATATACAAATCACCAATAAGCACATCAAAAGATGTTTGACATCGGTAGACATCAGTGAAATGCAAATCAAATGCACAATGAGATATGACTTCAAACCCACTACCATGGTTATAATCACAAAGATGCATAAAAACGGTGTTGTAAGGATATGGAGAAATTAAAACCCTCACACACATCTGGGAAAACTGTACAATGGTGTAACCACTTTGGAAACAGCCTGAAAGTTCCTCAAATGATTCAGTATAGAGTTATATGATTCAGCAATTCCACTCCTAGGTGTTACACTGAGAGAAATAAAACTATGCATCCACACAAAACCTTGAATAAAAATGGTCATACAGTGTTATTCACAATAGTCCAAAGGTGGAATTAGCCAAGTGTCCATGAACTGATGAATGAATAAACAAAATGTGGGATATCCATGTAAATAAACATTATTCAGTCATAAAAACATTGAAATACTGACACATGCTACAACTGCACATGAACCTTGAAAACATTACGCTAAGTGAAAAAGGCTAGTCATGAAAGACCCCATAATGTATGATACCCTTTTCATTAAATATCCAAAATAAGAAGATTTGTAGGAAAACGAAATAGATTAATGGTTGCCTAGGGTTGGAGGGGATTGAATAATTGGGGATGATGGCTAAGGGATTTAGTTTTGGAATAATGAAAGTGTTCTACAATTGTTGTGATGATTGCAAAAAACTCCGAGTGTACTAAAATCCATTGAGTTACACACTTTAAATGGGTGAATTGTATGGCATGTACATTACATTTCAATAAAAGCTGTTAAAAAACAAATATGCCATGACTTCAGCTTTTCATTAGGATATAGATGTTGTAACAGCCCGATGCTCAAAACAATGACTAGGAAAAAGTCAGGCAAACTATAAAAATCCTATTTTTGAAGGCATAAAAGAGTTGTGGAAACAATAATTAGATGAACTTGTATTTCATAAAGAGAGAATTCTAGGGCAGGGTTTTTGCTAATTCTCAGTAGGGAATGATGATCACACTTGGCCCACATGGGAGACAAAGAAACCAAGGAAGTATTGGTTGGTCATTCATGGTTGGCACTGGTGTGAGAGATCACACAACTCGAGAAGCATGCACTGATGTCTGGGAGGTCCCAGTAGTTGGTCTCAACCCACCCCATCCTCTTACCAGGCTCTTGACTCTACCATAGGAAAGAATTCAAGAGCAGAGTCACAGGACAAAGTGAGAACAGATTTAATGTAACAAAGAAGAGATACAGATTTGACAGAGAGAGAGAAGGAGAGAGAGAGGGAGAGAAGGAGAGAGGGAGAGAGAGAGAGAGAGAAACAGAGCAGGGCCCACACCATGTTTAACCCAAAAGCAAGCAATACATACTTAAAGCTCAGTACCAAGTACAGGCTGGCTCAAGAGAATTTGCAGCTGCTCACTGAAGGTAAGTGTGATACAAAGAGAAAGAAATACACACTTCACAGTCAGAGTGTGGGCTGCCTCCAGGAGAGAGCACCAGCCCCACCTTCTGCTGGGATCTGCCTTTATAGGTTCACTGTCTAATGAATATACAATAAAAAGTGTGGTTCCAAGCTGGGTAACATAGTCTTCTACATACTTAGTTTGTCTCTTCTTGAAGTATGCTCATTGGTCAAATCCTATCACAGGCACCAGATATATTTGAGAATATTTTATGCTCTCTAGCTCCTGTAGTGGAAGGTCATTCAGCTAGCAGGGTTACATAATCCTTCTCTACTGAGTATGCCCAGCCACTGGATTTACATAAGCCAGCCCTTTGTGGTCTCATTTTCCCCATGTTGGTGCTGAAAATACGTCTAACTGGCAATAGCAGATTTCCTATAGGGGAGGGCCTAGAGGAGGAACCTGAGACCTTGAGGACTGGCTGGAAATTCAGAAGCATGTCCAGAAACATGAACCCAGGGAAACTGAGCACCTCCTGTCTCACAATGTGGTTGGTGTTTTCTACAACACATGCTGTATGATCTGGAGATGAATGTAGAGGTTTGAGGATCAAGGCCAAGGTTTCCTAAAAGTCAGAGTAAAATCTTCCTGAATCTCAAAATGCTTGGGAGTTTATGTTTCCACAGAGGGAAAGGGCTGCTGATTGGTCCCTCAAGACTTTGGGCACATTTTAAAGCTGCAGGATGTGTATGCTAAGGAAGCAAGCTGAAACCTCCTAAGTTCACAAGTGGATTAGTCACAGTCTTTCATGGTTGATTGGTGACGCATTAGAATTTCCAACCAAATCCCTAAAGGGCCTTCCCTGAGGAGGAGGGAAGAACCAGAGGTGGATGAGCCTCATTACAACTGTGTATGGGTAACTGGACTCAGAGGGGTCAGAAAGGGTAGAGAGAAGGGGGCAGAAGCCATCACTGAAGGTGTAATTGCTGAGGATTTTCCAAAATGGGTATAATACATCAATCCACAGACTAAAGAAACCCAATTACATTGGCAAACTCCAACTGGAAATAAAAAAGAAAAGAGGATATAATCCCATTTATTTTTCCTTTGGTTGCCCTTAATTTGGGGTCTTATTTATGAAGTCTGTGCCCAGTCCTACTTCCTGAAGTGTTTGTCCTATGTTTTATTCAAGAAGTTTTATGCTTTCAGTGTGTATATTTAATTATTTAATCCATTTTGAGTTGATTTTAGTATATGGTGAGAGGTATGGGTCTAGTTTCATTCTCCTGCATATAGATATCCAGTTATCCCAGCACCATTTGCTGAAGAGGCAGTCTCTTCCCCAGTGTATAGGCTTGGTGCCATTGTCAAAGATCAGATGGCTGTAGGTGTGTGGGTTGATTTCTGGATCCTATATTCTATTCCATTGATAAGTGTGTCTGTTTTTATGCCAGTATCATGCTGTTTTGGTTATTATAGCTTTGTAATATAGTTTAAAGTCTGGTAGTGTTATGCCTCCAGCTTTATATTTTTGCTCAGAATTGCTCTGGCTATGCGTGGTCTTTTGTTATTCCATATAAATGTCTGCATAGTTTTTTCCATTTCTGATAAAAATGTCATTAGAATTTTAATGGGGATTGCATTGAATTTGTAGATCACTTTGGGTAGTATGGACATTTTCAAAATGTTGATTCTTCCAGTCCAAGTGCTTGGAATATCTTTCCATCTTCTTGTGTCCTCTTTAATTTCTCTCAGCAGTGGTTTGTAATTCTCATTATAGAGATTTTTCACATCCTTGGTTAACTCAATTCCTAAATATTTTATTTGTTTGGTGGCTATTGTAAATGGACAAGCTTTCCTGATTTCTCCTTCTACATGTTCACTATTGGAGAACAGAAATGCTACTGATTTTTGTGTGTTGATTTTGCATCCTGTAACTTTGCTGAGATCATTTATCAACTTCAAGAGCTTTTGGGAGAGGCTTTAGGCTGTTTGATATTTAGGATCACACTATCTACAAATAGGGACAGTTTGACTTCATCTTTTCCAATCTGTATGCCCTTTATTTCCCTCTCTCCTCTGATTGCTCTGGCTAGTACTTCCAACACTATGTTGAATGGGAGTGGTGAGAATGGGCCTCCTTGTCTGGTTCCTGTTTTTAAAGGAAAAGCTTTCAGCTTTTCCCCATTCGGGATGATATTGGCAATGGGTTTATCATATATGGCTTTAATTATGTTGAGATACTTTCCAGCTATACCTAACTTGTAGAGAGGCTTTATCATGAATGAGTGTTGAATTTTATCAAATGCTTTTTCAGCATCTATAGAGATGATCATATGGTCCTTTTGTTTGATTTTATTAATATGGTGTATCACCTTAATGGAATTGCATAAGTTGAACCATCCTTGCATCCCTGGGATGAATCCCACTTGATCATGGTGTATAATTTTCCATATGTTTTGCTGTATTCTGTTAGCTAGTATTTTATTGAGGATTTTTGCATCTATATTCATCAATGATAAAAAGCTTCTGCACAGCAAAAGAAACAATCAATAGAATTAAAAGACAACCAACAGAGTGGGAGAAAATATTTGCAAATATATATCTGACAAAGGATTAGTATGCAGAATATACAAAGAACCAAAACAACTTTACAGCAAAAAAACAAGTACCCCAATTAAAAAATGGGCAAAAGAGCTAAATAGGCATTTCTCAAAGGAAGATATATGAATGGCCAACAGACACATGAAAAAATGCTCAACATCGCTGAGCGTTCGGGAAATGCAAATCAAAACCACACTGAGATACCATCTCACCCCAGTTAGGATGGCTAATATCCAAAAGACTGTGAATGATAAATGCTGGCGAGGTTGTGGAGAAAAAGGAACTCTCATTAATTGTTGGTGGGACTGTGAAATGGTGCATCCTCTATGGAAAGTGGTATGGAGGTTCACCAAACAGTTGCAGATATATCTACCATATGACCCAGCTATTCCACTGCTGGTAATATACCCAGAGGAATGGAAATCATCAAGTCGGAGGTATAACTGTTCTCCAATATTCACTGCAGCACTATTTACAATAGCTAAGAGTTGGATCCAGCCCAAAAGTCCATCATCAGATGAGTGGATACGGAAAATGTGGTATATCTACATGATGGAATACTACTCTGGTATAAAAAAGAATGAAATACTGCCATTTGCAACAGGATGGATGGACCTAGAGAGAATTATATTAAGAGAAACGAGTCAGGCACAGAAAGAGAAATATTGCATGTCCTCACTTATTTGTGGGAGCTAAAAATAAGTAAATAAATACACAAACTGGGGGTGGGAGGAGACACAATTACAATTCCTTGAAGTTAATATGACAAGTGAATGGATATGAGGTTTTTGGTAGGGAGGGGGGAGAGGAAGGAAGGAGGGAGGTTATGGTAATGGGTCACAAGAATCAACCACATTGTATACTAACAAAATAAAATTAAATTAAAAAAAAAGAATAGAGTAACTCATAGTAAAGTTCATTATAGTTAAATTGCTAAAATGTAACAGATAAAATATCTTAATGACATATAAATGTATGATGCAAATTCATTCTTTTACATGTCATTATTAAATGATAAATATTAAAATATTCTAAACCTACTTATTCATCATAAGAAGGTAAGAAAATTATAACAAACGTATGACTCACAAGAGAATGGATATACCAAACAAAAAAAAATGAAATCAGATTATCATGATAGGGAACATTGTTAGAATTAATAGATTAATAAAACTTAAATCTGGTTATTTGAATAATAAACCCTCCCAAAAAAAACATGTATTCACTTTCAGTGTTTATTTTAATTAAATAAATTTGATTCAAATAAAAATACACAAATGTGGGAGTGAAAGAAAAATGATGTGACTATAGATTCTGAGGAATCTACAAAAATTAGGGTAACTATAGAAATAAAATTTTTATAAATAAGTTTGATGTTTTAATGAAAAAGAAAATTTTCTGGTACAGTATAAATCAGAAAACTTTACTAAGGGCCCTCCTGGCCTTGACTAGACTGCCACTAAGGGTCTCCATGGCCTAAACTGGTCTGCAGCTATTGGCCATTCTGGCCTGGCCTGGACTTCTGCTGAGGGCAGCCTGGTATGACCTGGTCTGCCACTAATGACCCTCTGTTTTTTGACCTCTCATGCCTCTTAAGGCCCCCTGGCCTGGACTGGTTCTAAGGGCACCTTGGTCTGGCTCAGCCTGGTGGTAAGGAGCACATGGCCTTGCCTGGCCTGCCACTATGGGCCACCCTGGAAAAAGTAGCCAGCTGCTAAGAGGCCCCTGGAGTAAACCAGCCTGCCACCAAGCTCCCCCATGGGCTGTTTTAGCCTGGCTCTCAGGACCAAAATGGTCTAGTGCTAAGTGCTCCCTGTAGTGGGGGAAGTTGCCTGGTGATAAGGGCACCCCTGACCTTGCCTGAACCCATCTGCCACTAAAGGCCCCCTCACCTGGCCTGGATTGGGGCTATGAGTAGCATGGCCTGGCCTTGCATGCCACTAGGTGCTCCACTGTCCTGGTCTGACCTGCTGCTAAGGATTCCCCTGACCTGGTATGACCTGTCATTAAGGGTCCCCTGGCCTGGCCTGACCTGGCACTAAGGGCCCCCTTTGCCTGAGCTGCCCCTAGGTCCTACAGGGCCAGGCCTACCTCTAAGGGGCTCCCATGATCTGCCATAGGCCCCCCGACATGTCCTGTGCCTAGGGGCCCCTAACCTGGCCTATCATTAAGAGCAGCCTGTCACTATGGGTACCCTTCCACTAAGCGCACCCCTGTCCTGATCTGCCTCCTGATAATGCCCCCCATCCTTGGTGTTGCCTGAACTGCCACTAAGGGACACCCTGGCTTGGCCTTGGTTGGTCTGCCACTAAGGGCCTCCCTGACCTGGATGGACCTGCTGTTGTGGGCCCCCCCCCCCCCCAGCCAGATATGGCCTGTCACTAAGGGCCCCCCTGGTCTGATCTGCCCCTAGGGCCCCTAGTGCCCTTAGTGCCCCTAGCCTGGACTGCCAGTAAGGGCATCCTGCAGATGAGGGTAACCTACTGCTAAGGACTCCCCTGGCCTTGTCTGCCTTTAAGAGTCTCCTGGCTGCTAAAAGCCCCCTATGCTGCTAAAGTCCCCCCTCTGATATGAGCTCCTCTGCCTTCATCTGCTCTTAGGTCCTCCCTGGACTGTCCTGGCCTGCCTCTAGGGTCCCAAAGCCTCTCCTGACCCACTTCTTCAGCACCCCTGTCCAGGCCTGTCCTGTCCCAGAGGACCCCTGGCCTGGCCTGCCCCACTCCTAGGAACCCCCTGCTCTGGCCTGCCACTAAAGGTGGCCCTGGCCAGACATGTTGTTAAGGGCCTCCTACTGCTAAGGGCCTCCTACCACTAAGGGCTGGCCTGGCCTAGTTGCCCAAGTGACCCACTGGTAGGCCCGACATAGGGCCACTTTTGGCAGGCCTGCCCCAGGGCCCCCTTGGCCTGTCTTGGACAAAGGGGCCCTTTGCCTGTCCTGGCCTGCCACTAAGTGCTCCCCTGGTTTGGCCTGTTCTGCCACTAAGTGCCCCCCTTGCCTGGCCTGACCTGGCACTAAGGACCTCCATGGCCTGATCTGGCACTACCAGGCCCCCTGGTCTGGAGGCCAATAAGGGCCAAACTGGACAGGTCTGCTGCTAAGGGCCTACATGCCACTATGGACCATCTTGCCCTGGCATGCCCAAAGCACCTATTGGCCTAGCTTGCTGTAGGTTCCCCCTCTACTGGTTTTCCCTGCATGGTCTCCTGCCATTAGGGCCCTCCTGCCACTAAGGGCCCCCTTTTGGCTAAGGGCCTTCCAGACCCCCAGGTCTGGGCTGCACCAGGGCTCTCCTGGTCTGGATTGGTGATAAGGGCCTCCTGGCCTGGCTTGCCCAAGTGACTAACTGGACTGGTCTGCCCCTGTGAGCCCCTGAGGCAGGACTGCTGGTAAGGGCACCCTGCTTTCTTTTATTTATTTATTTATTTTTTCTTTATTGTTGTTTTTTCTTTCTTGTTCTCTTTTATTTTTCCTTTTTCTGTTTTCTTTCTTTCTTTTTTTTTTTTTTGCTTTTCAGTTTTGGCTTTATTTCTTTTCTCTTTGTTTTTGACCTTCTTTGATCTTTTTCAGGTTCTTTTTTGCATTTCTTGGTTTTTGTTTTTATATTTCTTTTTCTTTGGGGTTTTTTTTTTTGGATTTCTGATTTTTGTGGTTTTCTTCTTTCTATTGGGGTTTTTATCTTTTGGGGGAGTTTCTTCTTTTTATTCAGGTTTTGTTCTTTTCTGGGAGTTTTTCTTCTTTTCATGTGGTTTTACTTTTGTTGAGGTTTCCTTCTTTTGGGTTTTCTTCTTTTTGGAGGGTTTTCTTCTTTGTGGGTTTTGCTTCCTTTGGATTTTTTTTTTAAATTTTCATGGGGTGATTTTAATCTTTTCATAGGGGATTTCTACTTTTTGTAGGGTTTTTCTCTTTTCATTGTGGTATTCTTCTTTTAGGGGGATTTTTCTTCTTTGGGGGAGGTTTTCTTTTCTTTTTTCATTTTGTTGGGGTAAAAATTATAAAATTTTAATAAGGGCACCTCTTCAGCTATGGGACCCCTGACCTGGCCTGCCACTCAGGCCCCCCTGGAAATATCTGTAGTGCCCAAAGTTCCCCCCTGACTTGTCCTAACTTGAGGCTAAGGGACACCTTGGCAAGGATTGGCCTGATGCTAAGGGGTTCATGGGGTCCCCTCAGCCTGGTCTGACATGCCACAAAAGGTATCATTCTCCTAGCCTGCTGCTACAGACCTGACTTCCCAGTGCTCTTAGCCTGGCCTGCCATTAGACCTATCCTAACATCTTGCCCAAAAGACCTAGCCAAGATGGTAAAAAGTCTGCACCTGTTGTCTCTCCCCATTTGACAGGGTTGGGTTTTTTTATATTTTTCCTTTTTTCACATTTTTCTTTATTTGTTTTCTTTTTTCCTTTTTTCTTTTCTTTCTTTTTTTTTTTTTGTACTAATTCTTTTTTTCCTTCTTTTCTTCTGAAGGACAGAGCTGAAGCACATCCCTACACCCCCTTTGAGGGTGAGGGGCAATGCTCAGTACCCCTTTCCTCCCCAGGGGCCATTGCCAGAGCCGAGCCCAAGATCCCTGTCTCCAGCACCCATGTGGACGTGGACTGCAGGGTATGGGTGGTTATTACTGATTATGCTGATAAATCCTACCTCCTCAGTAAAAGCCAAAGGCCCCTCAACATGACCTCCAAGTACCTGCATGGTCCACACCCCAAGATGCACCTCCTCCCTCTCTCTCCCCCTTGCTCACTCTGCCATAACCACACACGCTCAACATGCCAGGCGTAGTCCTGCCCCAGGGCCTTTGCACCTGCTATTCCCAGTACCTGGACTGCTCATTTCCTAAGTATCCATGAGAGTCAGCCCTCATCTTTTTCATGTCTTTACTAAAATGGCACCTGTTAGAGGCCTTCTCAAAGCATTCCTGCCTTGATTGGAGGGCCTACCATCTTCCTGGGTTCAAGTTTAGGAAGTTAACAGGTGCTTTTAAAATCATTCTGTAGAGTTGCCTGCATTTATGAAAATTTAATGCATGTTTTGAGAATATTATTAGTTCTAATGAGTAGGTCGGAGAGAAGGAAAAGATGAGAGTGGTAAGCAGAATTTCCTCCAAACTAAACAAAACATGCATGTAAATTAGAGAGCATTATTTACAGTAGCAGCCAGCATAAATATAAATGACAAGCTATTTGAAGATAGTCTAACAGTTTCTAGTAAGAAGAAGGGGGATAGTTTCGGGGTATTGCTTTGTAGACATTGCAAATTAAAGATTTAAAATATGTATACTGAAAAAAAAAATACTATTGACGGAGTGAATGTCATTGTTCCTTCAGTTCTGAAGAACTGCAGTTTTAAAAATACAGGAGAAAAAATTAATACTATCATATTAAGACTGTCATTCTAGATAAAAATATCAGCAGCCAGATGTTACTGATGTGGATGTATGTGTAAGTTGTACCCTCCTCATAATTAAGCCTTTGATGGACCCTGCTTTTCTATGGGTAGTATTACAGGAATGAGAGGTACTATAGATCTTATAGCAGAAGAAAAGTTGGTTTGGAATTTAAACACTTGATTGCAGCTAGGTGATGGAAGCTATGTGATCATGGGCAAGTCACGTAACCATTCTGAGCTCCAGCTTCCACAACTAAAAAAGGAGTTAATTAAACTGCAGAGTGTTTAGTACATGGAAGTGCTATTAAAATGTAATGAATATTATTATCCAGACCAAATCCTCCTTAAGAAATTGGCATTTGGATGGGACATTCTTAGCCCAGAAACAAGATCATTATAGAGGAAAAGAAAAAAAAGAAAAAAAAAAACCCCAAACACAAAATATTTTATTTTTCATACAGACAGCAAAATTATAATGTTAAATTGGTTCCTACAGAACTTATCCTTCATTACTATGATCCTCTAATCAAGAATAATACACCAACTGCTAAAATATTAATGATTAATATTTTCTTTGCTATTTCACTGAAACATTTATTATCCAAGTTGAAAATGTTTTAAGGCTCCTTTGTATATGGACTTTTCACTTGCTAGCTTTTTTAAAAATTGCGGTAAGTTACATACAACACAAAATTGACCACTGTTGATATTTTGTACATCATAATATTGTGCAACCAACTGTCAACCCTGTCTCCTTTCAGAACACCTTCATTACCCCAAAAGCAAACCCTGTACCCATTATGCAGTCACTCTCCATTCCCAGTGTCCCCATCCTCTAAATCACATCTTGTTTATCCATTCATCAGTTGATGAATGTTTGGTTTATTTCCAATTTGGGGCTATTATGAACAATTCTGCTATGAATATTTATGGAAAAATTTTTGTGTGCACATATGTTTTCATTTTTTCCTGGGTCTATATCCAGAAGTAGATTTGCTGAGTCATATAGTGTTTCTATGTTTAACTTACTATAGAGCCATCAAACTTTTCCAGTTTTTGCCAAATTTTATATTTCTACCAGCAACAGCTCCCCTTCTCCTCACTTCCACACCATGTCAGGGGAGTGGAAAGCCCACTTGGCCCCCAACATCTGTAGATGCATCGATGTCACTTCTAATTACTCACACCAATTTGTGGAAAAGCAATAATAGCCAATAGCAAAAGCACTAGGTGTGAAGCATTGCCTTATACATAGTCACATAGCTTTATAACCAATGCAATGTGTGTAAAACTGGTTTCCACATTTCCCCCCTCATAAAAAAAAAGAAAAAGGAAAAGAAAAAAAAAATCTTTCTTTGGAAAATCCTTCATCAAAGATTTCATATGTTCCCAATTAAAACTGTTTCCTTTCACCTGCAACAAGACATTAAATAATAAGAGCTGAGATCCCCTTCAGGGAAATCTGTCATGGGAAAGAAGACATAGAAAGTAATACAAACATCTATTTTTTCCCAATTAGCTTTGAAAATGATTTCCTAAAGTCAAAAGCTACATTATAGAATCTAGTATATTAACAACTTGTAAACATTTTAATTATCTTAACTTTATGATTATGTATGATATTTTAGTGGATTATAGTGAGGAATAGAAGAAAAAAAGAGTTGCGTGCATGTGATGAACCCTCAATATGTAAAAGAAGTATGGTTTTCAGAGCAACAGATGTAAGTTGTTGTAACAGATGATCCCTGTGAACTCAAGACTGCCAAACCAGTATCTCCAGGGTAGGGAGCCACAGTCCCCATCCTCATACTAGCCTAAGAATGTGTGTTAGAAAACTAACCTGCACTCCATGAATCAAACCTTTGTTTTAGATTGTCACCTCTCTATATACACCAGATACAATAATCTGCTGTACAGCAATTCAGGCAATCAAGTGGTTGATGATATGATTTGTTTTATATGTATAATTCAATATTATTTCTGTAAGGAGTAGTTTGGGAACAGAAAAACAATTTTTCAAACTTAATTGGACTATTTAAGAACACTTGCTGAAGAAAGATCTGTTCAAGAAGTTTAAAAACACAGATAATACCTGGGCATCGGGTGGAGGGTGGAGTGGGGGCCTGGAGTCTTGCTCTCATGACTCATTCCACAGACTCTGAACACCCACTCACCAACAGCACATACAGCCATGCTGAAAAACCACTGATCAAAACCAAAGGAAATTACTCCACTAGTTCCCACTATTTAATATCCATTTGCACATAAAAGTCTCTTCGGGGGAAGCACAAGGCATATAAGTATCATTGTGGGAGGTCAGAAAGTGAGTCACTGGCTTAATATACAAATAGATTAAAAAGTTTTACTTTTTAAAAAAAGTTTAGGAAAAAATTTAATAACATTTTTCTATCTGTGCTAGACAATATAAAGTTGGCTGTGTCCTTCCATAGCTCACCCATGTAAACACAGTACCAAGCTGTGGGTCTTACCTGAAAGTAGCCACAAAGTTCACCATTGGCCAGCCCAAGAAGAAGGATCTCTTGGGCTCCCCCACTTTGTTTATACAGTTGGCTATCCACAGGGTGCTCAGTGGTATTTTGTATTTTATCATAAAGGACTTTTTATACCTAAAAAGATAATCAAGCATGATCTCTGTTAGTTTTTTAAATGCTGTGGAAGCAGCTGTGCTCATGACAAGATGTCAGGTCTCCCTGCACCAGGGGAAGCATGCCTCATTCTTCTCTACTACCCACAGTGCACAGCACAGTACATGGTCAGATGGGTCTTTACACAGTGTGTACTGAGCAAAGCCTGCACCAGGAAGGCCCTGAACACACCTGATGAATGATAACAAATAGCAACAGACTGATTGGTCTATTTTTCTGAATGGTGAATATTGAGTATGGATCACCCTCTACACTTTCAAGATACCGCTCTTTTAGAGAACCATTAATTCACTTATTATCTATATTTTGCTTACTTCAAAATCTATTTGGGGACTTGAACAAAGATTAAAAAGTGCATTGTGTATATAAATATTTATAATTTTTTTCTTGACAGAAAGACTAAAAAAATAACCTTGGTTTAAGGGGATTTAAAATACATTTTGACCTGAGTTTTTATAACATTTTTGAACCTTTAAAGTACAAGTTATTTGAAATTTCCTGTCTTTGTTCATACATACTTTCCTGGTTTTGTTCATACAATTTTCCCATAGATACTGGCTAAAACTGTAGCCTACAAGCTGAACCCAACTTAAAAAACAAAACAAAACAAACCCCAACCAGAGGTCAGAAGGTCATGTGTGCAAGTCATGGACACACTTCAATTTATCCCTGGAGAGTCAGAAGGTGATCAATTTTGTCAACAATGAAATTTCTTTCTGACAATTTCTACCTAATATGTGCCTTAGACCTCTGATGCAGAAGCAACCTTATCTCTTGGTTTAATTTACAAATTTAATGCTCTGGTGGACCTGAGATTTAAATAATTTAAGACCCTATGAAGGATACTGAGGGAACTTGGGCACAGCCCTCATGCACCCCTTACTATTAAGAAGTACTTGTGGAAACACTAAAGCTAAAATGAGATCAAAGACACCTCACCTGGAAATATCTCTGTGGCTCCCCTGATTCATGGGACAGTTAAAGTTAAAACTCTTCAATGATATTTATGAAGTGAAAATAATTTTCCATGAAGTATGCCTGAAGGATAATCTGAATACAAAGCTTAGGGCACACTGAATATAAGTACAAAGGAAAAGTGCCTGGAGACACTAAGTGGCTTCTTCCTACATTTTATTTCAACATTTTATACCCTATGTATGTGTTTTTGAATATTTTTATGAAACACAATTTTTCTAGATAGCAACTGTAATGGTATTACCAAACTAAAAATATATGACCAATTGGAAATATAGACACACATCTGCTTGTTTATACAGATTTATTTTTCTAATGTAGATATCTAGTACTTAAGATACTGATGGAAACTTCCACATAAATTGACCTAGAAAGAGTCATTTAAATACTTCACCCTTTAGTTCAATAAAGTACTAAAATCATCCACTTCCTTGAAACCAAACAAAGGAGGGAGCATTTCATTCTTCTATAATGTTTACTGAACACCTACCATGTGCCAAACACTCTCCTAAATGTTATGCACACTATGTCATTTAATCTGCAAATAACCACATCAAGATATAGAACAGGAAACTTACAGAAAAGTTAAGTAAATTGTCAAAAACAATAGAGACAGGGTTTGAGCCCAGACAGCCTAACTTGAAAGCCTATGCTCATAGCCACTTGGCATCTATGGATGTTGACCTACTTTCTAAAGCTCCTCCTTGGAGGAATAGTTCCATGAAGTACCCTCCCCCATCTTTCCTCCCCTCAGCCTCCTTTCCCCAGAGCTATCAGCCTTTCTGGTGGGACTGTTCTTTTACTTTGGGAGTGGAGGGATAAATCTCATGACTTTGTATCAACAAAGCTGGATGCTACCTTGTAAATATATGAAATATATTAAAACATAGCTTTATACTCAAAGGGATTCTTGTAGGTCACATTGTTTCTTCACTCTCAGTCATTGACTCTATTCGAATATTTTGGTAGAAATGAGAAAATGTGATTGTAATATAAACCGGCTCAAAGAAGGAGAAGAAATATGAGGAAGAGGAGGGGGAGGAGGAAGAGGAGGAGGAAGAAAAAGAAAAAGAAGAGGAACTACCTCAGCCTTTATACTGAAAGAAAAGACCCAGTGAACAGTGGAAATTGACAGGATTCTAAGGAGATTTCTCCGATCCTAAAAAGAGAGATGTTCTCTTAGGTGCTCGGTAGTAGGGGTTACATATGTCCTATAAGCATCTGTCTGTAATTCCACTCGTAATAAGGTGATAGTCATCTTCATCTTTTGACCTAAACAAAGCTCATTTTTCATTGTTTATTATTTAATAACTAAATACCATGGCAGTGATTGCTAGAGTGATAGTATTAATATCTAAACATTTATAAAGCAGATTCTTTTTTTTAAAAAAGTCATAATTTTTTAGAAAAAAACTTATTTAACATCCTAATAAGTATTAAAAATGATCATGAAGGCTGCATCTGACTTTAATTCTTAAGAAGTTTCTCATATAGTACATAACAAAAAAATAATACCCACTGCTTCACTTGACTAGTCTTAAAAAAAAAAAAAAAGACTGGAACAAATATAATGCCATTGTGAAGAAATAAACATTTAAGTCCCCTTTATTATTACACACAAACTAAAATTCACTTACTTTAACAAAATGCATGTGTGACAACTGGTTAACCATTTATCCCATTTGAGTTGATCACTGCAGTGTCAATCTAAAAAGTTTCCAACAGGAATCTGAAGGTGAGCCAAGGTAAAATGGAAGCTAAACCACCCCTCTCCCATTTTATGGATAAGTAGAAAAACTAGGCACTAAATTCAGAATATTAATTTGAATGAATAATTGATTCAGGGAATAACAATGCTCCATCTAAGAGCAAGGTGTGACAGGGAAGAAATATGTTTGTCATTGTAGGGAGCTGTTTCTTTTTAGTCATAGAATCTTTCTAAAAATAATTAATTTTGTCATATTAATGGTGATCATGAATGTACTCAAATGTTTACTATGGGAATGTGTATACCCCATTTCCTAAAAATTGTGATAAACACTCATACAAGGTGGCAGTATTCAGTACTGATAGTCAGCCTCTCAAAAAATCTGTGCTTTCTCTATCTCACAGACCTTGAACTTAAAAACCAAATTCAAATGCCTTAGATCACTTACACTTTCTAGTATTCTCAATGGGTGTTAAAAGTATATAAAAAAATCTTTCAGAAACTGAGTCTCTGAAACAAAGTCATTATTTTTAAATAAATTAATATAGAATGTATCACATCATAAAAACACTTAAATGAATGTAAAGAGCTATCTCAAAGCAGTATGTGAAAAATAAAAAAATGTTGCATATATTTCATGATAATGGGCCAATCGAATTAAAAATCCAGCTCTTGAATAGATGTAATTTTCTAAGACAAAGGGAACATTGTCTTTATATAAAATGTTTTTAGAAGAATACTGCAGGTTTTATAAAATCCATGAAGAGTTTAGCAGTACCTAAGGCAATACATAGGTTCGGGTAAGAAAAAAAAAAAGGTGTACTCTCCCTAAATGCTATCATAATTACAAAGGTGGGGGGAAAAAAGTGAAGGAAAACATATTCCCTTTAAAAATTGAATGTGAGTGGCCTGCAAGATCCTAAGAAGCAGGAAATGAATACTGTCACTGCCTGTTTATCTCTTAGGCTGAGCACTATGAGTACAACTTGGTGTGGCAGGAAGAGTTAGGCTGGCCTGGAATCAAGTCCTTCCCCACAAATTTCCTAGTGTGTGACCTTGGGCCACTTAATGAGCCTTTCTCAGCCTCTTGTTTTCATATCTAAAACCTGGAGATGATAACAGCAGCTGCCTTGGAGAAAAAAATGCATGAGACAGTTTTGAGTCTGCTAGTGTGGTTCTGAGAATACCCGCCCCGCCCCCCCAGTAAATTTTACTGTTCTATTCTCACCTTGGTTAAGAAAAAAAAATACTCTAAATTTTTTTAAATAATGATTTGTCCTCTCTCTATCAGTAGATCTTATGGGGCAATTCACATGGACTTCATGCAAAGGCCTGGACAATCCTCTCTGTCCTCTTTATGACATCACCATGTCTACAGCTACATCAGTAGGCAATTTCTCTCAACCCAAACCTTTTTTTTTTTTTTTTGTCCTTTTTCTGTGACCATGCTCAGCCAGTGAGCAAACCGGCCATCCCTATATAGGATCCGAACCCGCGGTGGAAGCGCTGCTGCGCTCCCAAGCGCCGCACTCTCCCGAGTGAGCCACGAGGTCGGCCCCCAAACATTTTTTTATCACCTTTATCTTTGTCTCTGATTTTCTCTTCTCTTTTCTTTTTCTTTCCTTCTTTTCCTTCTTTTCTTTCTTTTCTTTCTTTCTTTTTTCTTTCTTTCTTTTCTCTCTCTCTCTCTCTCTCTCTCTCTCTTTTGATAGCTGGACTTCTTATTCATTTCTCTGTTTACAAAGCATTCTGTTCCAGTGTTCACTATATACAAAGCAGATGGGAGTTATTCTTTTACTCGCCACAAAGTAAAGGCTGATTTCAGTGGCAAGATAGAAGCTAAATGATTACAGAATCATCTATGAAATCCAAAAGGAAAGAAAGAATAGAGGCAGCAGTTCTGCATGTTGGGTAAAAGCCTGTGCTTTGAAATAAACATATCTAGTTTCAGATGTGAACTCCACTAATTGTTAATGGGGTGACCTGGGAGAAACCATGAGACCTCTAAGCATCAAGGACCTCTGTAAACACAAGAGAAATAATCTCACCTCGTGGAACAGATGTAAGGGTCAGACAATATTAGGTACATAAACTCCTTACCATAATACCTACATATAGTATACCCCTGATAAATCATACCCATTATTATTGTCACTCGGGTTAAATATAGCATTTTACAAATTTAGTACTTAATCTTTCTTGCATGTCATATCTATGACATGACATAACTAAGAGCCAGGGTGAGTGCAGGAAAGAAGTTTCATTTTTCCCTAGTGACTAAAAAGCCTCTTGATGAGATTTTATTTGTTGAAATATTCTTTGTTTTTTGTGATATTTCATAAATGATGAAAACAGAGATGAAGCAATTAAACAGTCAGACCAGTCAAATCCTTCCATCTCCTGCCTTCAGTTATTTATTAAGTAATCACCATTTTCTAGGCTGGGTATCAGTTGCATTTGTATTCAGCACTGACAGAAAAGCCACCCAGCTGGTTTTGTCTCGCATACATATTCCAAATCTATCTGCTCTATTTTTCATTTTCACTGTCATGCCCAAGATGGAGCCCTTGTTATGGGTAATAAGGATGATTGCCTCCCCTAATTTGTCTCTCTGCTTCCGCTTTTGCCTGCTCTCCAGTTTATTATCCACCAATAGCCAGAACAATATACTAAAAATATTTACCTGGTATAGTCACTCCCCTCCAGAGAAGTGTCCAGTCACATAGGGTCTCCATAGGCCATAGTTGGGGGTTGAAATAAGAGAGTACTTCAAAAAGTTTGCAGATGTAATTAGTATTATGAACCTTAAATAGGAAGATTATACTAGTGGGCCCGGTCTAATCGCATGAGCTGTTAAAATCAGAGAACTTTGTCCAAATGGAGTTAGGGAAATGGCACAGAAGGGGAAGTCAAAGAAACTTGAAGTGTGAGAGAGACTCAATCTACCACTGTTGGCAGGGGCCACCTGGAAAGCATAAGAAGGAATACAGCCAGCCCCTAGGAGCAAACACCAGCCCCCAGGTGATAGCCAGCAAGGAAAGGGGGACCTCAGTAACTGAATTCAACCTCAAGTAACTGAATTCGGCCGAAAACTTAAATGAGCCAAGGAAAGAATTCTTTCCCAGACTTTTTAGTAAGGAAAGCATCCCTGCCAACACTTTGATCAGCCTTATGGGATGCTACATAGAGGACCCAGTCAAGCTAACCTGGACTTCTGACCTACAGAATTATAACACAATTAGTTTCTGTTGTATTAAGCCACTAAGTTTGTGCTAATTTGTTATAGCTGCATAAAAACATGAATACAGACTTTGGTACCTGGAAGTAGGGTGCTGTTTTAATAAACACCTAAAAATGTGGAAGTGGCTTTGGAATCAGCAGTAAATGGAGGTTGGCAGAATTTTGAGGATGGTACGGGGAAAAAAAGAAAGCCTGGATTGCTTTGAACAGACTGTTAGTAGAAATACTTACATTTCTCTGCTAGTGAGAGCACAGAAGTTACTGAGGAGCATTATAGAGAACATCTAAGTAGCCCTACAGAATGTCTAAGTCATCACAAACAAACTGTGAGAAGAAATATGGATTTAAAAGGCACTGCTGGCTCAGAAGAAACATGTTATTGAAAACAGGAGGAAGGGATATCCTTGTTATAAGTGGGCAAAAAGCTAGTGGACTTCTGCCCTGTACATATGTGGAAAGCAGACTTTTCAAATGGTAAACTCAGATATTTAGGTGAAGAGATTTTCAAGCAATGTGTTGAAAGGGGTGGCCTGTTTTCTGTTTTTGTTTTTTTTCTTGTTGCTTATATTAAAATGTGAGAAGAGAAAGATAAATTGAGAGAAGAACTGTTAAACAAAAGAGAACAGAAATTTGGGAAATTCTCAGCCCATGCAGATTCAAAAGATGATAAAATTAAGAGGATGTTTCAGAAAGTATATCACAGAGAAAAAAGCTGAGTGTGTGGCTGTACAACCTGTCACTAAAACTTCATAATGAACAAATATTGTTCAGTCACACAAAAGGCTCTTTGAAGAGATTAAGGGAATGCTCACAGATTCCCTCAACCTAACCAGAGGGACTCTAAAATGCTTAAGGACATTGTCCCTTGGTCATCATGGCAGAAGAAAAAAAAAGAAGAAATTTTCTCAGAAAGATTGTGCACTGACTTCTATCTAATGAAGAAAATACCGGTGAAAGCCATGGGGGGCATACAAAGCTTGTGAGAATTTTATATAAACAGAAACACTGCCAGGTTGGGCTGAATGGGATAGAAAGAGCACAGAATGAAAGAAACTTGTCATAACTCCCAAATCCTACTGACATAAAAAAGGCTAATAAAACTACTCAATGTAAATATGTGCTATTTTTCATTAAAATAAGGATGATGCAGAAAGCAGTGCCAAAATGTCCAGACAGTGGTGCCAAGGGCTGCAGGGGACTATGCTTGGAGCATCTTTGGAGATATACTTTTAAAGATAATAATCCAATATATAATATACCTTGCATACACAATATATGTCGAGACCATCCAAAATTTAGAGTACTCATGTCTCTAATCTTGCAAAATGCCAATAAAAGTAATAAAATAGTATTTCTAATCTGGAAAAATTAGTATCTATTTACAGTGTTATAAAAGAAGGTTAAAATGAAGTAAGGTATCAAAAGTGTTCTTAAATTCTAAAGTTCTCCATAAATATTTGCTGCTAGTTAATTCTGATTATCAGTGACAGGTATGTCCTTTGAGAAAAGTTTCTGCTTAATTTTTAAAGGAAAATTATAATTACATGCCCCTACTGTTTTATGCCAATCTATACCTTTAAAAAGTATATTTCCTTTAAATCACCTAATAAATATTTACTCTGCTTAAGCCACAACACTGCACTTTGCAAAGAAGACTCATATGGATCTGATAGTTTATACTCACCAAGCACTTAAAATCTGGTAAAATAAATAAATAAATAAATAAAAGACAATTTGTGGTCCAACACATATAAAACAAAATGATATGGAGATATGCAAAGAAGTAATTATAATTTGATTTCACATTAGCATAAACATTTAGATAATTGAGGATTCTGGAAAAAGTGATCGAAATCAATATTCAAACATGGAGAAAAAATTGCTAAAGAACACCAAATTATACTGGAATCATCAAAAAGTTTCTAAACACCAGAAATCCTTAGGTATTATTTGGCTGAGCTAAAAGCAAGCTCCATCAGGACTCTGTGGTCATAATAGTTAAAACCAACTAGACTGAAGACAATGTAAAAATTTTTACATGTGGGGCAGACATTCTCATGGACCTACAGAAGATTGTCTCTCATGGAGCCCAGAAAGTATCTTCTCTAAGAAAACAAAGCCTGCTCTCTTGAGTTCAGCAGAACTAAATCTTATGAAAATGACTAGCTTTCCATGAAACCAGTGCTAAAGTTGAGAATTAGTTCATATGTTTTTGAGTAAACAAGAGCAAACAATTCCTGGGACTGCCAGTCTGTTTTGACAATCAAAAAGGGTATATTAAAAGACTACCTTGTGCAGTGAAACCTTGAATGACCACCAAAAAGCTTGGAGTGCCTTTTGATCGATGTGAACACTTTTTCTTTTAATTCTTGGCACTGAAAATCAGTTATGTCTATAGCATTTGGCAGAGCACTGTAGACAAATCCACAAAGCATGAGGATTCCCCAGTAGTCAGAATCACTAACCATTATGATATCAAGGTTCCAAGGCTCATGCCATAACTGACAAACTGACAATATTCGTTTCCTTCATTTTGCCCCAATTTTTTAACTTTTTAAAGTTAAATTTTTAAGATAATTGTACATTCTTTTTCTCATTTTATTTTTATTGAAACATAGTTGATCATACATAGCTGTGGGGAACAGAGTTGAATATCAATGCCTGTGTGCAATATGTGATGCTCAAATCAGGATTATTAGTATATCCAACATTATACCATGTAATTGTTTTTCATGACTCTTTACCATTTCCTCCTATACACCCCTGACTCCCCATTTCCCACCTCTAGGAACCTCAGTTCTGTTCTCTCCTTTTGAAAGTTCAACATATAATTGTGATTATTGTATTTTTCTTTCTTCTTTCATTTAATTGTTGTTTTTTTTTAGCTCCCACTTACGAGTTTCATTCGTTTTTATGGCAGGGTAGTATCCCATTCTGTGTGTGTGTGTGTGTGTATTTTCCTGATCCAGGTGTCCAATGAGGGACATTCCAACTCTTGGCTATTGTAAATAGAGCCGTGATAAACATGGAAGTGCAGGTATCCCTTCAACATGGCAGATTCATGTGGAGTTGTAAGAAGTAATACAGAGAGATTCCTCAACCTTTCATTAAGTTCCCTCCAATGGTAATATCTCCCTAAACTATAGTAGAGTATCATAACCAGGATATTAGCATTGCTATAGTCAAGATACAGGATATTTCCATTACCACAAGAATCTTTTATTTTATTCTTTTACAACCACACCGACTTTCTTCCTACCTCCACCTCCTTTTTAATCCCTGGCAACCACTAATATGTTCTCCATTTCTATAATTTTGCTTTTTCAAGAATGTTATATAAGTGGGATCATACAGTAGTTTTATATATTTTTTTAACTCAGGATAATTTAAGATTCAACCAGATTATTGCAGGTATTTACAGTTCATAACTTTGTATCACT
The DNA here is from genome assembly GCF_027409185.1 of Cynocephalus volans. Taxonomy (NCBI): domain Eukaryota; kingdom Metazoa; phylum Chordata; class Mammalia; order Dermoptera; family Cynocephalidae; genus Cynocephalus; species Cynocephalus volans. The sequence continues at coordinate 115,852,072 of NC_084468.1, read as the reverse complement.
TAGCAGTACGTTATTGTATGGTTGTACTATAGTTTAACCATTGAGATAGCAGGTGCTCAGTATTTGTATGTTCAGGTTTCAGGACACAGCTTTGAGTTTCAAGTCACTCCCCGAAGCCTCAAGCCCTTTCTCTAGGCCCTCCCTGAGAGCTGAGTCATTGCTGCTCATTGCACGCATTTGTGGTCCCAATACAGGGAGTTTGAGACTACAGGAGACAGACATGCAAATCCAGTGTCTCAGCATGCTCAGTAAGGAGGGGTTATATAATTTCAGTGGCTGAGCATGCTCAGCAAAGTGGAATTTATTATTTGAATGACCTTCCACTGGAGGCACCAAAAAGCACTGGATATTCTTGAATATGTTCTGTGCGTGTGATAGAATTGAACCAATGAACATGCCCTAATAAGAGATCAACTGAGCATGAGCAAACCTGTTACATAACTGAAAACCACCCCTTAGTTGAATATTTATTAGATAGCATGAATATGTATTAGATATCTAAACTATAAAAGTGGAATCCTGGTAAAGGTGGGTTTATTGCTCACTTTCCTGAGACCAACTTGCACTCTACTGGCAGGATGCGTGTGCTTTACTTTTGTATTAAACTTGCTTTTAGCCGGTGGCTGCTCACTCTCTTGAGCCAGCTTGTACTTTGCATTAAACATGAAGTGGATATTTCTGACTTTTGTATTAAACTTAATGTTGGCCCCACTCAGACTCTGGAGCCAGGCCACAATTTGTTTCCAAAGTCTGTACTTCTTATCCTCTGTATTAAACCTGTTTTCAATTTCCACTGTGACTCTGCTCTTGAATTCTTTCATGTGGTGGAATCAAGAACCTGGGTAACAGGATGAGGTGGGATGAGTCCAGCTATCAGGCCTCTCCAGACCCTTCCCTCTGGTATCACATTCACCAGTTGAAGGATTTCTAGGTTGTTTCAGTTTTGGACTATTACAACAAATAAAGCTGCTATGAGCATTTGTGTACAGGTTTTGATCAATGAAAGTCTTCAGTTCTCTGGAATATATGCCCAGGAGTGTGATTTCGAGATCATATAGTAGTTGCATATTTAGTTTGTTTTGTCTTGTTTTTTTAAATTCATTATACATATTCATGGGGCACAGAGCTGACACCAGCACCTGTGTCCAAGATGTGATGATCAGATCAATACTGTATGCTTAGTTTTTAAAGAAACTGTCAAACTGCTTGCTAGCGTGGTTGTATCATTTCATTAGACATTTCTACCAGCACTATATGAGTGATTCACTTTTCACATATCCACACCACTATTTGGTGGTGTCATTTTTTACATTAGCCATGTTCTTAGGTGTGTCATGATATCTCATTGCGTACTTAATTTGCACTTCCCTGGTGGTTAACGATCTTTTCATGTGCTTATTCACTATCTGTATATGATCTCCAGTATGAGGGTACTTAAAAATGTTCAGGGAAAAGTAGAATTAAAATATATGGTGAATGCTTTCATGAACTTTTGAAGACCCCTCATATTATCAAACTTACAGAATTACACTAAAAACACTTTCTGTAATGACAGTGTTCCCTTTCCACTAGGAAATGAACATTTCACAGATGAGGAGGCTATGGCACAGAGAGGTTAAATATCTTGAAGCCAAGCAGCCGTGAGGTAACAATAGGGATTCAAATCCAGCTGACTCAAGAGACCACACAAGCCTAGGGCAGTGAGGCCCCTAACTCTTCTCAAATGGAGTTCCCCTCCCTTAACTTTGTTTTGATTTTACTAACAAAGTTTAGTAACCAAAGTTTAGTTTAACAAAATTTAGCTAACAAAATTTCCTTTACAGTCTCCTGTGAATAGCTACTTAAATACATGTATTTTATTCCCCACTAGACCCTAAGGACTTCAAGGACAGGATCTATAAATGACTTATCATTTAATTCTCACAGACCTTGGCACATTGGAGACATTTTTAAAAACCTTACTGAGGAAACAGTTTTCTGCCATGGGTGGGGAAAGTAAAGGACGATCTAAAATAGTCTCTCTTTCATTTACTTCATTCATTCAACAAACAGTGTCTGAACCTGTACTAGGGAAAAGGCATTTTGTCAGGTCTGGACAGCAAAGAACAAATGGGACCTAGGCTCAATTCTCAAAACACCTAGATTTCAATGAGAGAAACGGAAATTAACAAAAGAGTTACACAAATGACCATATAACACCGGACTCTGATAAATACAAGGAAAAATTAAAGCATAAAATGCAAGATTAAAAGAAGGACTTGATACCTGACTTAGATTGTAGAAAGGGCAATCAAGGAAGACTTCTTTGGAGAGCTCATTTGAAATGAACATTAAGGCTAATTTGGGATTAACTAGATGGTGGCGGGGAGAGAAGAGGGTGCGTATTTGGAAAGGATGTTTCATTGTTTCATGCAGAGGGGGATAGAATTTGAGCACATAAAGTTTCACAGACACAAAAGACTTTCCTGGATTGGAGACACTAACAATATATACAAAAGTAATTCTGAAGAGGTAGGTAGGGGTCAGAAATGCAAGTCCCGTTAATTCTTTTATACCTTTTTTAAGGCCTCTCATCTTTAAACCAAACTAGCATAGAAGTAGCATACAGATAGTTGCCTCCAGAGACTTCTAACAGCTTTAAAAGGGACAATATTAGTCTGGGACAAGCTGTTTAAAATCACAGAGGTTCACTGGGTAACACTTTCTGGCATCCCATCAAGCGTGTCTCAAAACCTATTTAAGGTAAGAAATACAAGCAGACTTATCTCCATGCCTTTCCCAATTCACACATTATCACAGGGTGACTCTCCCACTCTCTGCCTCAACCTACCTCTCTTATTTTAGAAGATAGTCACTGGCAATTAATTATGATATGGGGGGATTTATAGGCACCCCCTCATGCCCCATGTGTTCTGATTCATCATATCTAAAAATCTGTATTTTCAAAAATTTTTTCAGGTGATGCTTATATGTAACCAGGATTGTGAATGACTCTTTTTAAGATATCCATTGAGAAAGATGTGGTGTTCTGATACCATCTCCCTTTTGTAGTAAAGGAGAGAAAACATTTCCTTAGGAAGATCAATTAAGCTTCCCTTAGCCATGTAATAGTTACCTTTACATATAATTGCTAAAGCTTAATTTCTTTAAGTGCCATTGTTTAGAAGATTCTGGGAAGAGCAGAAAGCACCAGGAATCTGTCTCCTGCCTAGACAACAATTACATTGGCAGAATCTGTGTTATGTAAATATTTTGGAATTCTGGAGTCTATTGAAGACTTGCAGTTCCTAGGAGAAGGCTTGGACTGTAAACTGTAGTTAATTTTGATCAATTTCAGCTCTTAGCACAGTAGCAGCTACACATCCACCATGCCCAGCCTGTGGCAGGCAGCCATGCATGTGTTCTTGTAGCAGTTTTCACACAATTTGCAGAAACACAGGTGTGCAAAAAAAACCTATGTCCTCCAAATATCAGGGATATTGGATCAGAGCTCTGATCACTGATTGCTGCTAAGATCAAACAGGTGCAGATAAAGAGGTGGGCAGCCTTTGTTACTGCACGTCCCTCTGTTGTTGCAAGCTCCTTCACCTCAGGCTGAAGTGATTTCCACGGGATTTAAAGGGCCAGTGTTTTCACTTCCACCCTTTATTTTTCTTTTTTTCCCCTTTGGGAGTCAAACAATAAAGACTAGAACATTCAAAAGTAACTGTGTATATACGAAAACTTAGAAAGTGACCACACATGCCCAGGGAAAGGCACAGACTCAGAAAGAAACCCGAGAAAACCTTAAATTTATACCTCAGGCTAATAATTGGCAGAGAGACAGACAACAACAATAAACACACATGCACATACACATACACTCTGTCTCTCTGTCTCTCTCTCTCAACAAAAACAATGATAAAAACAGTAAAATCTGGAGAAAGAGGAGAATCTAATTTCCAGAGTTAGCACATTAGCAGATTCAAATGTCCATTTTTCAACAAAAAACATCATGAGGCATACAAAAGAACAGAAAGGTATTGCCAATTCAAAGGAAAAAATAAGTAGTATGTAGAAGCTATCCCCGAATAAGGACCTGATGACAGATCTATAAGACATAAACTTTAATACTGTCTAAAAGATACTCAGAGAACTAAAGGAATAAAGTCAAGAAAACAAGGTATGAACAATATGGAAATATTAATAAAGAGATAGAAACCCTAAAAAAACACTAAAATTAAATTCTGGAACTGAAAAGTAGAATGACTGAAAAGAAAAAATTCATTAGGTGAGTTCACAGGCAGATATGAGCAGGAAGAAGAAAGAATAAGTGAACAAGATAGCACAATGGAAATTATCTGGTTGGAAGAATAGACAAAACAGAATAAAAGAGACTGAAGAAAAGCAAACAGAATCTAAGGGACCTGTAGAACACAATCAAATGGACCAACATATCCACTCAGGTTGTCTAAGAAGAAGAGAGAGAAAGGGGAAGAGAGAATATTTGAAAAAATAATAGCTAAAAACTTACCAATTTGATGAAAGACACAAATATAAACATCCAAGAAGCGCAACAAAATCCAAATAAGATGAACTCAAACAGACCAATACTGAGACACATTATAATCAAACTTTCAAAAGTCAAAGACTAAGAGAGAATCTTGAAAGCAGTGAGGGAGTAGTGACTTATCATATGCAAGGGATTCTCAATAAGATCATCAGCAGATTTCTCATCAGATACTTTGGAGTCCAGTAGGCAATGGGCCAATATATTCAAAGTAATTAAAGAAAAAAGCTGCTAACCAAGAATCCTACATCTGGTAAAATCATCCTTCAAAAGTGAGGGGGAATTAAGACATTCCCAGATAAACAAAAGGTAAGGGAGTTTATTACCACTAGACTGCCCTGAAAGAAATGATCAAGGGAGTCTTGCAAGGTGAAATGAAAGGACACTGACAATAACTCAAAGCTGTATGAAGAAATAAATATTTCAGTAAAGGTAAATACATAGACAATTATAAAAGCTAGTGTTACCATAACAATGGCTTATAACTGCACTTTTTGTTTTCAAAATGATTTAAGAGACTAATACATTTAAAAAATATTAGTAGTCTAAAAGCTAGTATTATTATAACTTTGGTTAGTAATTCCACATTTTGTTGTTTTACATAATTTAAGAGACTGATGCATTTACAATAATTTATGTTTTAATTATGTCTTGGGATGTGCAACATATAGATATGATTTTGTGACATCAACAACAGAAAGGGTTAAGGATGAAGATGTAAAGGAGTAGCATAGTATAAAAAAATTGACTAAACACAAAAGAAGATACTAATTCAGAAAATGAGAAACAAAAAGCTGTAAGGCATATAGAAAACAAGTAGCAAAATGATGAGAACAAGCCCCTTGCTATCAGTAATTACTTTAAATGTGAATTAATTAAATGCTCCAATCAAAAGACAGAGACTGGCAGAATGAATTAAAAAACTGCAATCTAACTATCTTCTATCTAAAAGAGACTCACTTTATCTAAAAAGACACAAATGGATTGAAAGTGAAAGGATGGAAAAAGATATTTCATGAAAACGGTAACCAGGTAACCAGAAGAGAGCAGGGGAAGCTATTTTAATATAAGAAAAAAAAAAACCTTTAAATTAAAAAAAAAAAAAAAAAAAGACAGGAAGGACAAGAAACAATGAAGGAGACAAAGAAGGGCATTATATGTTTAAAAGGTTTGATACAAGAAGATATAACAATTATAAACATTTATGCACTGTATTAGTCCATTTCATGTTGCTATAACAGAAATACCTGAGACTGGGTAATTCATAAAGAACAGAGGTTTATTTGGCTTATGATTCTGGGACAGCTGCATCTGGCATGGGGCTCCAGCTGCTTCTTCTCATGGTGGAAAGTGGTAGGCAGCCAGCGGGTGTAAGCAGATCACATGGCAAGAGGAAGCAAGAGAGAGAGGAAGTGCCAGGGTCTTTTATACAACCAGCTCTCCAGGGAACTAATAGAATGAGAACTCACTCATTAATCCCCTCACCTAGGGAGAGCATTAATCTATTCATGAGGGATCCACTCCCATGACTCAAACAGCTCCCAGCACTGCCACATTGGGGATCAGATTTCCACATGAGATTTGGTGGGGACAACACATCCAAACTCTATCATGCACCTTAGTCAGAGCATCAAAATGTATGAAGCAAAAACTAACAACTGAAGGGATAAGTAGATTTCAAAATCTCACAATCAATAATAAACAGAAAACACAAACAAAAAATAAGTAAGGAAATAGAAGACTTAACACAATAATTCAACTCAGACATATAAAGAATACTCTAATAATGACAGACAGCCACACAGGATAAAATTATAGTAGTTCCTGAAAAAATTAAAAATAGAATTATCATGTGATCCAGTAATTTCACTTCTGGGTGTATTCACAAAAGAACTCAAAACAGAGTCTCGAAGAGATATTTGTAAACCAATGTCCATAACAGCTTTATTCACAATAGCTAAAACATGAAAGCAACCAACCCAAGTGTCCATCAATGGATAAATGGATAAACAAAATGTGGTGTAGGTGTGTGTGTGTGTGTGTGTATAACATTTAATACACACAATGAAACATTACCAGTCTTTAAAAGGAAGGACACTCTGACATATGCTACAACATGGGTGCAACTTGAGTATATTATGCTAAGTGAAATAAACCAGTGATAAAAAGGCAAATACTAAACTGTATGATTCCATTTATATGACATACTTGACATACTTAGTCAAAATCATAGAGACAGAAAATAGCATGGTAATTGTCAGGGGCTTAGGCGACAGGAGGAATGAGAAGTAATTGTTTAATGAGTATAGAGTTTCTATTTTATAAAATGAAGAGTTAGAGAGATAGATGGCAATGAGTGTACAAAAATATAAATGTATTTAATATCACTGACTGTACACTTAAAATTATATTATGGTATATTTTACATTATATTTATTTTTCTATAATTAAAAAAATTGGGGAAAAAAGAGAAAAAACTTAAGCTAAAAAAACTATACCAAGGTTATTTCTTTTAATTTAACAGAAGAGCTCTAAATGAAGTAAACGATAGGATCTGTGTTTCAGTCAGTTCAAATTGCCATAACAAATTGCCATTGACTGGGTGGCTTAAACAACAGAAATTTATTCCTCACAGTTCTGAAGTCTAGAAGTCCGAGATCAAGATGCCATTATGATCAGTTTCTGGTAAAGGCTCTCTTCCTGTCTTGTAGATGGCCACTTTCTCAGGTGTCTTTACATAGTCGGAAAGAGAGGGAGAGTTTAGGGTTTCAACATATGAATTTGGAGGGACACAATTCAATCCATAGCACTCTGTTGTCATTTATTTCACTAAACTTTTCACTCTAAATACCAAATAGAAGAGAGAGTATAAGGTGATGCTACGCCAATAATATCATCATTTAAGTACATCACAAGGACAAAACTATTCCCTTAATTCTATTTTTCCCTTTAGATTTTGAAATTGATGAAAAATGTCTATGTAGGAAAACAGGTTGTGTAGTAGAAGGGACAGGAACTCTGGAATCAAACTACATGGTCCTGAATATCCCCTTACTTATGGTATATGTGACACTGGGGAAACCAGTTACAGTGTAAAAGCCTCAATGTTTTCTTCTGCAAAACAGAGCTGACAATAAAAGTATCTCATAGGGGTAGTATGAGTATGAAATGAGATGATACTACAGAAAATGTAGTATGGTACCTAACATAGTAATCTGTCAGTTAATGTCAACTATGCTTATAGGAGATAGGAAGACTTTACATTAAAAAAAATAACTAAGCAATATCATGGTTATTCCTCAATGACCAAAGAGAAGGAAGCAAAAACAGGTAGTAAAACTAAACGAGGTGGTATCTTAAAGGAGATATGTGGTCTAGTGGGTGTGTTGCTCTTGTTTTTGTTTTTATTTTTTAAGATATGAGAAATAGTACCATTTTTGCATGCTGATAAACAGATTTGGTAGAGAGGAAACTGGCAATGCTGGATACAGAGGGGAGAACTGCTGACTGCATCTTTGATTGGGTGAGTTGGGATGAGATCTGGTGCACAGTGGGAGGCTGAGCTTTACTGGTCCAGATAGTTCATCCCTATAAGCAGAAGGGAAACCAGAGTATATGGACTCAGAAGTAGGAGAAGTATTTAAGAAACAGGTCATCCGAGCTAGAGGGAATGAACTGAATTTCCCTGCATTTCTTTACTAAACATAAAAGAATTCTGTCTGGTTATAGAAATAACTGATACACGAGACTAAAATAAAAGCTGGTCCAAGAGCCCAAGTCTGAAAAATCTAGATTTAAATATAAGAGAAATTTGACAGCAGTCTAAATTTACATATTTGCTGCAATTTAAAAATTTTTTTCATTATGCTTCATGTGTGATCATGCTTCTTTACTGGAACACACTGGCCCAGATCAATATGAAACATGCTCCTGTAACTCTTTATCACTGGTAAAAATTTCCTCCTGGATGACTCTTAAGGCACTATACATGATGTGGCTATGACCCCTCTGTTACACTTCTCACTGTGTAATGGAGACTCAAAGAAGATTACTCAAAACAACATGAATGCAATGAGAAGCCCAATGGGACTGCACCTCAGCAACTCCTCTATTAGAACAGACTGGGTACAGCCCTAATTCAAAGTTAGCTTCTGTTTTTGTTGTAAAGACAAGGACGTTTCATGAGAAAAAATCAGTTGGATCAATCATTTCAAAAGGACACAAAGACATGGGCAACATGACAAAAGTTATCCACAGCTAAGTATAGCTTAAACAATGGAACATAGTAATATCATTAAAACTAACACATGATATTCCAAAGTATAATTAGTGAAATGTTAAGCTAGTTACACTGTGAACATTATCTTTGACTTAAGATATAACTATTTTTATAACAGCTAAAACAATCCTATAATTGTATCTATCTGTGATTGTATCTTAAGTTTCCATTAACAAAATCTTTCTCTTCAGCAAACATTTCTTACATATTTTCCTACAGCAATTCTTTAAAATCTTTTAATGAAATCAATGTTAACAACCCATTAACAATGAGTGTATACAATCCCTTACCTAAACAGTGATTGGAGTTGATTCCGATGGGCTCTTGCCCCCTAGCTGTAGACCACTGTCTCCTAACAAAGGACTTTTTTCCCATACATGTATTACCTAAAAACCCTACACTAAAAATCAACTGAGAATCAACATATACTTGATTAGAATTGATTAGATAGGCTTTTTGCCTCACTAGCTGTGAGCTGTTGCCCCACAGCTAAGGACTTTTGTCCCATAAGTTTTTAGCTAAAAAGCCCTGTCTAAAGATCAAATGAGAATCAAGATTTCTAACCCTCTACACTCCTCCTCCTCCTCCTCCTTCTTCTTCTTCTTCTCTCTCTCTCTCTCTCTCTCTCTCTCTCTCTCCCTCTCCCCCCCTCCCTCCCTCCCTCTCCCTTTCTCTCTCTCCATTTTAAAATCTGTCTGCAGAGTATTTTAAACACTAATATTGAAGGGCCATCAGAATACAGCCAGGTCTCCTTCCTGCCACCTTCAAGTCCTGCTTCTGCATGAACCCACATTAAATGCACCTGTGTACCTCCTACTCTCCACCCCAACAAAATCAACGGTCATTCAAATGTTTACTTCATGGTCTCCAGAAAACACCAACTGGGATGAAAGTATAGAGTAGCATTATCTATAGCAGAGAATTTTAAAGGTTTTAAAAAAACACCTTTTCCAAATCAGGACCCTGTAATCAGGTTGCCTGGGTTTAAACCTCAGTTTTGCCAGTTCTTAGTTGTGTGACTTTGAGCAAGTTCTGTAAATATTCCATGCCTCAGTTTCCTCATCTGTTAAGTGGGAATAAGAGCATGACTACTTTCCATGGTTGTTATACCAGGTCCTTAGGAGAGTTTTCACAGGATTTGCTCAATGAATAGCACACATGTTAATTGTCTCCTAGACATAAGGCAGTTATTTCCTACTCCATACTGCTCAAACAACTCTCTCATACACAGCCTGCACTGGCTTTCTTCTATTCATTGGCTGCTTTGTCTTTTTGTCTTTATTCATTTTCTCTAGTCAGTAGCTCTTGGACTTTTCCAAAATAAATTAGTTTAGCCTCCTCAAGCTACTATCACTTGCCTTGCATCTTTCTAGCCATTCTTTGATCACATCAGGTCCTCCAGCAGTTCACTGACTCATTAGTTTCTTACAATCCATCACCCCTCTATTATTTTTCACCTTTCTCTTTATCTGACTTAGATTATGTTGTCTTTCCACAACACTTTTGCCAATATCCTAAACTCCCTCTTTCATTTGGTCTCTTCTATATGGCAAAACACCAGTTCTGGATGAGCCTAACTCTTAAGTGCTCCCTGTACCTGCATCTGCTCATCCCAGTGCTAGATGGACTAGTAACCCTCAAAATTCATTTTAGTTAACCACAAACGGGTCCTGAAGACAAACCAGAAATCCTCTTGTTTGGTTAAGTTGCTCTTCTCCCTTTTCAATGGTTATTTCAGATTTTCCACACCCTTCAGATCTCCAAACCTTTTCCATCCAGTCTCTCTCCTTCAGCTGATCTCAGCACTTTCTTCCCAGGAAACATAAGAGGCATCAGATTGGAATTCCTTTAACTTGCCATTGCCAAACAAACAAAGCAACTCACATATGCAACCATCTTCTCCTGCCCTCTTGACTTAAAGAAGGTGACTGTATCTTGCTCATGAAAAATGAACTCTTTCCACCTTTTGTTTAGAACCCATCTCCTCATGCCTATGCTATTAACTAATCCTTTTTTTATTTGCCTAACTAAGAAGCTTCCATTTTAAATAATATGTATACCCAAAGGAATGGAAATCATCATGTCAAAGGGATACCTGCACTCCCATGTTTTCACAGCTCGAAGTATAACAGCTAAGTACTGGAACCAATTTAAATGTCCACTGTCATACGACTGGGTAAGGAAAATGTGGTATATATACACAGTGACCATACCCTTGAGGTCAATAAATTCAATGGACATTTTCCAGTGCTCATTTTACTTGACTTACAAGTGTTATATGATACTTTAGACCACAACTTCCTCTTTGATATAATCTTTTCTTTGATTTCTGTGACACCGTATACTCATTCTGTTCCTCATCATCCTATTCATCTTAACTCTGTCACCAATCCCATACATTGCAGCCACCCCTCATTTTCTGCTCATAATTGCTATAGTTCCTTTGCCATGTTTTAGTCTCACTTTACATACTCTCCCTAGGTAATATCTATCACCCATGATCATGGCTTAAACTTCCACCCACATGATTATTCTCAGTTACATCCTCTCAGGCCTAACTTCTCTGAGATCCTAAACATCTCCACTGGTATATACCAGATACTCCAAATTCAACATATCCAAAATTATACTCCACCTACCCTGAAAATCCTGATCTTTTATCAGGGCTTCCTATCTTAGTAAATTGCACCACTATTTACTATATTGAACAATTCAGAATACTAAGTATCATCTTTGACACCTCCCTTTCTCCCACCAGCTTATCACCATAACTGATCATTTTACCTTCAGGATATCTAAAGTCTCCTAACTGGTCTTCCTATACTAATTCTTGTTCCCCTCCAATCTATTCCTCAATCTAAAGCCAGAGTGATCTTTTAAAAATAGAAATCTTCACTCAGTAGTGCATGCTGCTGATAACAGCAAGTTCAAGGGTTTGGATCCCTGTACTGGCCAGTTGCCAAAAAATATCATACAATACAGTATAACAACATAAAAATCTGATCATGTTGACTCCTTGCTTAAAATCTTTCAATGGCTCCTATTTTCAAAGTACAATGACAAAAAATCCTCAACATAGCCAATAAGTTCTTCCTATCCAGACTTATAACTATGTCTTCTCTTTCCAGAGGAAAATAACAAAGAGGTCAGAGTACTCCATGTATGTCTCACTTAGCTGGAAGGGAAGCTTTGTTAGGCCTACAAGTGCTTAGTTATAAGACTAACATGATCCCTCTGTGTTAGTCTTTCAGAAGTTCTGGAGCTGAGGCCCCTTCAGGAAATGAAACATATCCATCTTCAGACAGAGGATGAAGGAAATTGCAGGTATTACCAAAATATTGTTTATGGTATGTACTAAATAGGTAATAATACGAGGAAATATATGTATATATATATATATATATTAAAAATAATCAAAGTATGGTCTTGTCCAGAGAAGAGAGGGAACACTAATTTTGGCAGACCCTAAAACGCCTGAGAAACAACAAAACTGAATGAGTAGACAGGAGTAAAAACCTATGAAAGAGATTGAAAAAAGCAGACAGAAAACTAAAAAGGACAGGGGAGTACTTTTTCTTAAAAATTCATGAGAAAAGAAAGGAAAGAAATGGACAAGAGCATAAAATGTTGCAGAATGCTGCAGTGAAATAAAGACTGTTTTACTTATAAATTAGTTATTTTTATAAGGATTTAGCCCTGAGGAGATATCTGCTGAACTTGGAAGAGGCTGATAACTAGAGTGATTGAGGCAGAATCAAGGTTGAGGAGTGAACTGGAAGGAAGTAGACTTAAAAAGCCTAGGCTCCTCTTTCCAAGAAGCCCAATCACAAAGTGGCTACTGTGAGAAGGTAGTACAGGACTAAAGATGTGTGTGGGTTTTGTTTTATTTAAGATGCTAAGCATGGAGCATGTTTCTCTGCTGACAGAAAAGAGCCAGTAGAAAACAACCCTGTTGTTTTTATTATTATTGTCAGTATTTGGGTTACGCTCCCTTTAAAAATGTAAGCTTTGTATTTGAAGATGGTGTTAATTGCATGACTAATGAAATTAGTAAAATATTAACCTTATATTTTGAAAGTAGACCGTAGTATTTCAATATATTTCACTTATTTTCTTAATTCAACACTATGAAAAACTTTCCATCTCCTAAAAGGAAACATAAATCAACACACCTGGATAGTAACCTGGCTGAATTCTTCTATTTTCTCTGATGTGAATGTTTTGTATTTCAATGTTTACTCTTCTGTTTCAGCTGGATCATTCTCTGATGGTGTGACATATTTGTATTTTTGCTCTTCATATCTTAAAAGTCCAGTGTGACAAGAAAAAGAATAGATATAAAAACAAAATAAATAAACACACCTACAAAATATTGAGCTGTTAACATATTACCTAAAATTTCACATTTTTAATTGAAATAGCTTCTTAGGTTTAATAAATGCTGTGGTTAACATCCTCTGTAACCTAAAGAGTAAATATTTATTCTGTACTTTATAGTGCAGTATAATATCTATCCTTTTAAGCAATTTTTGATAGGCACTTTGAAAAACAGATCTGAGATATTTACATGGAGGGTCCAGTTAAGTGCTAAATAGGTCTAACTGGTTTCAGCATAAGAAAATAAATATCATACATTGTCACTGAAAATTTAAAGCTTGAAGGGACTTAATAATCTTGATTTTATTTTAGGAGATGAAGAAATGTTAGCCAATTAACTAACTTAGAGGCAGAGTGAAGTCAATTTGCTGAAATTCCATACTCGCATACTGTTCTCCTTTATGGGGGAAAAAAAAGCACACAGACACGAACAAAAAAACACACCCAGTCCATATGAGAAGTATAAACCAAAATTTTTTCATAGTACATTAGTCAACTATCTACTTTGTAAATGTTGGAAAAAACTTTTTGTAAGAATAGAATCCAAAATCATTGCCTATATTCAACTTATGTGGTAGATGTATTTTTACACGGCAGAGGAAATTCAGAGTTCTGTAAAGCCTTATATGTACTTCCTTCTTTGGGGAAAAAAGTACCCACTAAATGTACCTATTAATCAAAAATACTTAATAACATAAATAAGAAGGTAATACTTCTCTTAAAGGACAAATAAAACACTTCTTTGAACTCGTTTGTGAGTAGCTTATTAAGTATTCTTACATTCTTCTCTTTTGAGCACTTTGTGAATCCCCATTCGATTTATAAACATCTTGAAAATTTTCCTCTTTATTGAAATGTCTATCCATGTACTTTGTCCTTCCCCTCCCCCCCCCGCCTTTTTTTAGTATTAAATTGTTTGCCAGTTTTTTAGCAGTGTTTAGGAACTATTTACATACTTTGGATACAGTAGTAATCAGTCATTTTATATCGCTTGTTTAGACTCATCTTTTCATTTTCTTGATGTCTTGATAAATAGAAGATCTTAACTTTAATACAATTTAATTATCTATCTTTGCCTTTATGGATTTTTTTTGGTTTATGTCCCTTTTAATAAATTCTTCCTTACTTCAGGGTGATGACAACATTCTCTTATACATTTTCCTAAGAGCTTTAAAGTTTTGCCTTTCACCAAAGTTTTTAAAATTCATATGTAGGTTCATAATCCTTGATTTTGGGGTATGGTGTAAGAGGCAGACACAATTTTTCCCTTTAGCCCCCCAGTAAGCATATGCAATTGTCACATCATCATTACTGAATACCCCATCCATTCCCTCACCAACCTGTAACACCAAGCCTGTCATCACTTACAATTGTCTGTCACTGGGTTCTTTACTGCACAGGAATTGTTCCAAGACCATCAGTGGATGCCTGAAACCACAAATAATACCAAACCCTAGACATACCATATTTTTTCCTATATATACATGCCCATAATAAAGTTTAGTTTATAAATTAGGCACAGTAGGAGATTAACAACCATAAATAATAATAAAATAGAACAATTATAATGATATACTATAATAAAAGTTACATGAATATGGTCTCTTTCTCTTTCTCAAAATATCTTTAATATTTTCAAGCAATGGTTGACCACGAGTAACTGAAACAACAGAAAGTGAAACGTCAGATAAGGGGAGAGGTACTGTATTTTTGTCTATCCTTGTTTCTGTATCACATTGCCTTGATTACTATGGCTTTATAATGTTTTGAAAGCTGTAGGTCAAGACTCCCACATTTTCTTTTCCTTAAGGAGTGCTTTACATATTCTTGGCCCTTTGCTTTTCTGTATAAATTTTGTTGAGTTCTCAAATAAGCTTTATAATTTTCTTTTTGAAGATCAAACATTAGTTTTAAAAATAATTTTTCTGGGTACCTTATTTTTCATTACTGTACAAATGGTGGTTATAATTTAATGATGTTTTCAGTCTAATGCAATTCACTTACATATAGTAATCTTAAACTAGCAGCCTTGCTAACTCACTTATTAATTATATAGCACCTTGAACACTACTCACATGGTGGAAGAGGCGGAATGGCTAAAAGGGCCTACCTGCTTCCTCCAGCCTTTTTATAATGCATTAATTCCATTCTTGAAGGCAGAGCCCTCACGGCTTAATTATCTCCTAAATGCCCCACCTCTTAATACTGTTGCACTGAAGTTTAAGTTCTAATGTGAATTTCGGAAGACACACAGACATTCAAGCCATAGCATATTTCATACATTTTTTTGAATGAACAAAAAACACTCCATTTAGATTTGAAAAAGTGTATACTTCCAGTGTCATGGTCATTTTCTATGCAACTATCATTATTTATAGTAAAAATTCAGAGCAATGAGGGGGGGCTTTCAATTAAACTAATCATAGTTATCAAAACTGTTAGTTCTGTTTTAACCATCCAGGAAATTTAATGTTCATATTAATTTTACAAGAATTATTTAAATTTTTTTTCCGATTTTCTAGTTCACTTTCCCTGTTGACACACACACACACACACACACACACACACACACGCAATCAAGTAACAGATATTGCACTACTGCTGTCTTACATTTGTAAAACATTTTAGTTAGTATTTTGAGTAGAATTTAGATATTTTTCCTTTTTTTTTTTAACCAAGGCTGACTTATATTGTACATAGTCTAAAGGAAGTAAAATAATATGTATTTCTTGATAGGAAGGGAAAATGTGGGTCATGTCAAACACTTGCAACAATAGTAAATCGTATTGTGAAGAGATAAAGTAATTATGCTGAAAAAAATGTCATAAAGACACTAGGTAAAGCATTGTCCTTTTCCTCTGTTAGAGGGCATTTATTCATACACGTCATGTGTGCTTTCTTCCCAAGGGGTAAGGTTGACCTAGAACCCTGTGGATGGCTCTTCACAGTTAAGCTTGCCAACTACTTGTCAGAAATGATTAGCGAGAAATAAGGAAAAGAAATTTCCCCTGTTGATAATAGGGGGCAAATAGAACAGACTCTGAAATTGTCATAGGGAATCACATTTGTTCAATAAGAATATTTTGTATTCAATAATATATAAAATCATAGACCAACCTTCATTTTACATATTTTAGACATGAATCATATTGAACTAGACAGGTTCGAGATAATAGAAAATTCTGTGCCAGCTCGTGAAAGGGTTTATGTGCATTATAATCATCTTTACAATACAAAATAACTGCATTTGTGTTATCTTGATGTGAGGAGGATATAATTAATCACAATTTTGCCTTACATCTTTTAAAAACTTACTTTAATGTGTTTGAATTCATAATAAAACAAAACTCACATTTTATGTAAAAAAGTCCTTAAAATGAGAGAATTTATTAAAACTCTATTTTGGCTTATATTCTTAATATATTACAACATAAAACTAAAGAAAGCTGTAAATTTTTCTAAATAGTTTCATAAAAGCTTCACAGTCCATATTATTAAATCAATATTAATGTTGAAGTAACATTTTGATCTACCAGATTTATAAGATTAATGGGAATTCTTCAGCTTTCATTCTGAATCTTCTCTTAACAAGAAAAAAATAAACAACACAGGCTTACAAGATGTGAAAATATGTAACAAGCAAAATTAGTGCAATGCAATTGAACAAAATGTGCTAGTATTTTGGATGTATATAAACCTATACTAGATCTGCATGTTGTATAAAACAAAATATCCTAAATAATTGAGATTGATATTGAATTATTGGATTCAGTAATAATTTATGTCCTACATTGAAAAATATTACCACATTCGTTTATAACCCAGAAAGAAATTAACTTAACTCACAGGAAAAAATTAAGTTTCATGACTCCTTAAATAAGCTTAAAGTTTAAATGCTAACTTTCTATCTCCATTTTATTTAGAAAGCATTGCAAATTCTTAATGCAGAAGGAGGGGTTCCTTTTTTTCTGAAGTAGTGCAAACTAGAAACCCCAACGCATCCTAACACTAGAATAATTCTTAAACATTAAATAAAACAGAAAATATACTGTTTTAAGGCTGCAATGATCAGGCAAGAATATAAAAATTTCATAAAAATCAGGCTTTTACTTGAGAGCATTTAGTGGTACTAATAAGGGTGAGATCATACTCCTCGGGATCCTGAAGAGCAGAGGACCAGAGACAAAGCTCAGAGGCAACCAAATTGGAAGTGTAATAAAAGAATCCCATAAAACAGTGGCTTCAAAGACCTATACCCTTGGCATGAGGGTGAAGTAAGATTAAGCAAATTTTTTCCCTAGAAAATGTTAAACAAAATTGCCTGTGTTAAACTTTAACTAGAAGTATATTTTTTACATCTTTTCTGAGAAGGTGTTCTTCCATAAGAATGCCCTTTTTTGGGTTTACACAAGTATGACATGTATAATCTGAAAAACCTCAAGACAATTTACTTTATAGGGGACCCAGTCTGGTTATAACCCTGTGTACTTGGCAGAAGCAAATTCACATCATTCTTTTTAGAATCCAACTTCAATTGAGTCCTAAAATTATTTGCATAAATATACTTCCATGAGGGTATGAATTGATAGTAAACCAACACAAAACAGAACACACATAGAAACACTTTACACAAAAAGAAAACAATAGGAAAAAAATGGACAACAAAAGCAGATGAAGAAAGACTCCAGATACCGAACTTATCAGACTATATAACGAGCAGGCTTAAATCAGGTCAGAATATAGACAAGTGGTTAAAATTTTAATTCAAATGATAGAAAACACATAACTGACTCATAACATATTAGAAACAGCTAAAATTAGAATAAATGCATTGAATGTAAAATCTCAAAAACTTAACAGTAATGGTTAAAAGAGATATAAAAATGAACAATGAAGAGGAAAGATTATGTACTATGGCAAATAGAATGAAAATGACTATCACATATTAAACTAGAGTCCAGTGTGTTCATTTCTGAGAATTACTGACAAATAACAGACCTAATGAAATAAATCAATTCTCTGATTCATGAGGAATTACAAATCACACACAGGAAACACAAAAACAAACTCATAACTGGACACTCACAATTTTTATCATAACCTGCACCTCCAAGCATTCTCATTTTTCTTGATGTAATCTATTTTGCTCATAGAATTTACCATCTTCTAATGTGCATTATACATCATATTTATGCTTATTTTTGGTCTCTGCATATTAGAATATAATTTCAAGACAAATTTTATTTCTTTTGTTCACAGTTGTGAACATTCTTTACAGCATAGTACATGTTCAGAATTTACTACCAAATTAATGAAAAAAATGCATATATTAGTAGTAAAAGCCAAGAATACAAAACAACCAAGGGAAGATCTTCACAACTACCATAACAAAATGACACACAGCCTTAAATAAATGCCAACTATACCAACCCTGACTTTTTACCAACAACAAAAAATTATTTAAAATTTTTGGAAAATATCCTTAATGAGATTAGATACACTACAATACTTTAGAGATTTACAAAATTTAAAAAAAAAACTTTTAAGAATGCATTAAAATAATGACATTTCAGACCAAAAAAAAAAAAAAAAAAAAAAACCCAGAAAATTTGTCATAGAAAAACACCTCTTAAAAAGAATCTCAGCGGATACATTTCAAACAAAGGAAAATAATCACAGGTGAAAGATCTGATAAAAAGTAAGAGTGATTAAAAAATTGAAAATACAGTGTAAAATTTAATTGTGGGCTTATGAAAAATAGTAGCAAAATGCCTAAAATCAATAGATTATAATTAAGAAGGATGTTAATAAAAGAGAGTTTTACATTCCTGTATTTACAAGTAGGGTAAGGATGTTTTGTTGGGTATCCTCACTGGTCTTCAGATGTGACGATTTACTAAAAGGAATCCCAGGACTCAGAGTAGCAATAATACTCATGTTCCTGGCTTATTACAAGAAGAAGATGCAGATTAATATTAGCAAAGGGAAACGGTGCACAGGGCAAAGTCCAGGAGACAGTAGGCACAGACTTACAGGTGTCCCATCACAGTGGAGTCACAAAGAGATGCACTTAATTCTCCCAGTAATGATATGTGACAATACATGTGAATTCTTGGCAATTAGATCTGCTCACCCAATCCTTGATGCCCAGGGTTTTTACTGGTGGTGAGTCACATAGGCATGCAGTGTGCCCAGGTGACAGAGCACAGTTAACTCAGCTTCTTCTGCATTTCCCTCTAGAGCAAAAGCAGTCATTGACCATAAATAATATCTTAGAATAAAATTATCTGGTTAGACTGATACCATATGGTTCAAATAGTGATGGCATGGGTCAAGGCCTCGAGGATTTAAAATTAGGCGTTCACTATAAACACAGTGCAGCCCAAGACCTCAGATATACAAAAACACTCTTCTTGGTAAGAATATCCCAAGGACTCAGAAGTTAGCTGCCAGGAGCTCGCCAAGGGCCAGTCTTAAAGACACACCTTTCTTTTGAAAGTGCAGGGTTTGAGGAACTCAGGCCTACTGAGTTACATTCTTGCCCAGTCCACACCCATCCTTGCCCTGTCTCTCTTATAGCAAAACACTGAACACAGCACTTATTTGACAGAAACAGCAGTAATATTAACATGAATGTTCCTAGCATTTACAGGAGCCATTGTAGGGTAGAGGTAGATTTAAAAACCAAACTAAAAAAGTAATACATTCTAAAAATCCATATCATACATTTTGATATTTTGTACAAATATGATTTCTCATTTCTACCCTTGATCTACTGTTACTTGCACCTTGCATTAAATCTGTGCAGATCTTTTTAACATAGAATTTAGCCTATATTTACTAATACATTTGATCATCAATGGTACCATACAACTTTTTTTTACATAAGGTGAATATTACCAACAGTACTAGTGTTATGTCATATTGCAGTATGGTCATGTTATAATCCTGTTTATTACAGAAAATTCATGAAGAACGATAGAGGTATTTGTTATAGCTTCCCAACAGAATTGGTCCTTGCCTATATACAATATAATATTATGGATAGGTGCTGTTACAATTCACTGTGATTTGATTATTTCTGGGTACCAAGTCAGTTGGGAACATAACCAGTCATCCTGTCTCAGTTCACAGACTTGAATAAACACTGGTTTCCATTGTGTGCTGTTATATACCAGGACCCACTTCCATCTTATGAAGAGGACACAAATATTCAGAATAGTTTTTATCCCTACTACCTGTATTACAGGATGTCTTATTCTAATTTATTCTTGGGGCAATGGGAGTAGTAGTGCATCAATATAAGTTTCAAGTGCTCCCAAAGAAGCCTAGGTTTGGAGGCTCAAAAGATTCTATAAATGTGCCCATCAGCATGAGGAGGAAGATCCATTGCTCCATGCCTTTTTAGGCATCTTTGTGTATTAAAATGGTCAAGAGTTCCTGTTGGGTCAGAGTACAAGCCCACTCCCAATGCTGAGTCCTAGCATAATCCATAATTATTTGTTGAGTCTGTCTCACTCACTTCATTAAAGCCTCATCATTTTTCCATGCTGAATCCTATCCCTTTCTCTCTCATGGAAGAGAATTTTCCCTTGTCTATTTATTCTAATTAATTGTATTTATTCTAATAAATTAATCTTCTTTCTTTGACTGCCATTCATGATTAAGATAAATTCAACTTGTCCCGCAATGCTTAAGATGGCACCTATCTCCCTGAAGCCTTTTTCTGTCATGTAGGTTGGTGGTTTAATCCACTACGCATGTTGTTCCCATTGTGTACTAATGGCTTAACTCGAGTGAGGATTAATGCTTTATACAAAAAACTGTTAGGTGGTCCACATTAGGGTTAGATGAGTGTTAATTACACGTATATGTAATTTAGTTTGAATATGACATGAAGCTTCTCATAATCTTGTCTCAGGGTGGAGCTGTTCCTCAGATATAATTTGAACCATCAAGTGATACCTAAATCTTTACTACCATCAGATACCCATTGCCTGTTTCTATTTTGTTCAATGGCTTTCCAGCCATAAAAACAAGAGTAATAGATACTTGCACAAAGTACACTGTAGCATGTTGGACATGTTGCTGCTATATTCTATCCATATATGGCAGTAGTCCTTTGCAAATATTTTATCATCAAATTCTATAGTTATCACCAGGAACTGTATTTCTCATAGTCCAACAACCTGGTTGGGAGCAGTTCCCCAAAATTCCTCCCTTAATTATATCCTTTGTATTAGCTATACCATGAAAAGCAAGAACCAAAAGATACTGAAACATTATTAGCATTCCAATCCAGTTCATCATTATATTGTATGACCTAAAGCTCTCATAGAGTGATGCCATTTAGGTTTGCAGGCTTCCGTTGGACCTTGTGAAGTTCCAAAAGCATGGGAAGTCTTGGCATGGCCTTTTTGGGCATTCTGGTTTAATTGTGGTATGAAACTGTCGTTCTTTTTCTCTGAGCCTTTCTTGAGGCACCGTTGTAATAGTGGATTTTCTTCCTTGGAAAACCCATTATTCATTATTTTAGCCTCAGGTAATATATCTCTTTCTCTATATTTGTCATTGATTTTCACCCAAACTTTTCACCATTGGAAGAGATGTTCAGTTCAGCCACTGTGTTTGTCCAGATTGCAAACACAATACCAATCTAGTAAGTTCCTCCCCTTCACTTCATCTAGTTCATATAGGGTAGGGCTGCATAGGTACAGAACTAGTGGGTAATCACAAACATGAGGAGATAACAGCTGAATTCACTGCCTATCACAGTTTTACCAGATGGGGTAAAGGAACCATCTATCTTATCAGGCCCTTAGAAATTACGGTTACAGTTTCTTGCCTAGGAATCATCCTGCTTCCAGCACCTACGGTTGCAGCCCTGGCTCTGGGACACCAACTTTACCTTTCCTCTCTTCCCTAGATCCTCCAGAAAATGAAAGGAATCCCTGTAGTAGGGTCCCTGCCTTAGTTCCCTCATGTTGAGTGTGAACACACACTTGTGAAGGCATGTATGCCAACATTTATTCTTTTATCTCCCTCCATTTTAGACACCAAGCATTTCAATTGCCTATTGTAATTCTCTATCAAATCATTATTCTGAGAATTATATGCAACATAATGTGTCCATTTTATGTGATATCTCTTTGACCATATTTGGCTGCTATAGGTTGTGAGGTGTGTTTTATATTTGGAAGAAATGTGACTCAGCGGTCCATATTGGCACTGTTTTGAGCATCTGCAACTGCCACAGGAACTTCAAAGCCCAGTCCACAGCAAGTGCCACTTCATGTCAGGACTCATTTATGCCTCCTGGGGCTACTGAAATGATTCACTGTACAAGGCCTCTCCCCCGGATAAACAGTCCCATAGCCATGTGTAGTCTCTGTCTTTCTTGCTGTCAAACAGGACAGGTTTTGTTGGCGATTTGTATCTCTGAAGGTGCAAGAAAAATATATCAATGATCATCTTTATATTTCTATGTTTTCTCTGTGTCCATATATTTAATGGACCGAGGTAACCACCTTAAGAATGTACACCAGATGTTCATTTTCTGGTTCCAATCAGCTTCAGTCCTTGAAGATGGTTCTTCTGATGGTCATCAATATGTACTACTTTAATGTGCCCCTTAAATTTCCAAAGTAGTTTTGTACATGCCCCATACACTCATGCCTCATACACTCATCCCTTTCATCATCCAGTTTCCATTGTTCTTCTGTCTGACCATATGGCTAGGCCAGTGGCCACTGCCCATGAGTCACACTATAACGTATGACCTTTAAAACAACGAGGAAAAGGTAGATAATTAAAAATGTACTGAATGAGATAATAACCCAACATAGAAAATAAATGTCAAAAAGAGAGCAAATTAGAAGGGACCATCTTTAAACTAATCAACAGCATGTACATAATAAAAACTTGGAATAAATATTTTACTGACGATCAGAAACCATGAGCCGAGCCCGTGGCGCACTCGGTAGAGTGCTGCACTGGGAGCGCAGTGGCGCTCCCGCCGCGGGTTCGGATCCTATATAGGAATGACCGGTGCACTCACTGGCTGAGTGCTGGTCACGAAAAAACGACAAAAACTAAAAAAAAAATAAAAAAAAAAGAAACCAGACATAGGCACTTGTAGGAGAATGACACAAATAAATAAAAGGCATGCAGTAATTATGGAAAAAGAACTACCATTATTCTTAGATGATGTGATTGATTAAGAGAAAAGTAATCTACAAAATAAAAGCTGAATTATTTTAATTAACAAATTATTTACAAATTTAAGATACACAAAGTTTGATGTTTAAAGAAAATGTAGACTTCTGGTTTTGTACAAGATGAGTGTCCCACAATATTCCTCCTATAATCACAACTAAAATATCTAAACAAAATATGTCTTAAAAAAATTTTAAAACAGCCTCTGAATTCTTTAGAAAAGAAGGAAGACTGGCCAGAGATGTTGGGAATCAAAGAAAATCTGATGGTAAGTACCTAAGGTTTTGTTTTTTGCTTCCTATATATCCCAGCCTGGGTACTAGGAAACACCAATATGCACATACAAAATAAGGCACAAGAAAGTTTTCCATATATATTCGAAGGACTCGGAAGAGTGCAGCCCAACAGGAAAGAATCTTTTTGATTGCACCTTCCCTACTCTAGGCAAGCATTATAAAGAAAGTTGCAACCTTACCCCTTCTCAACAGATGGCGTTGTCATGGAGACTGTGGAGTACCATCCTGTTGGACATCCCACCCTGCTATTGTAGGCACAGTTGAGCACTCTGATATTCCCCAAGCCTGTGTTGTAGAGACTGTGGGGTGGAGCCCTACCGAAAATCTTATTGGCAGTAAGCAAACGTAATAAAAAAGGCAGTAACCCCTGCCCCTTGCTATCCTCTGGTACTGTAGCTGCAAAGACTATGGGGAAAAGCCTTGTGGACCATGCCCACTGGGAACTAAGCAAAGGGCAGCAAATACACAAAACTTCTCCTCCAAACTTGAGAGTGGGGAAAAGATAATGGAAAAGAGAGGAATACAGAAAGGTATTCTTCAACAGTGCATGAATCCTCCATCATAAAATTAACATTTTATACAAGAAGTATGCAAGCTGTTCTCTGACTGTAATCAAATTAGACTAGAAATTAATAACAGAAAATTACAAAATTATCTTCAAACTAATTTAAATTAAATAATGTATTTCTGAATAACCCATTGGTCAAAGATAAAGTTTCAATGGGGATTAAAAAAATAGAACTAAATGAAAAATAAAATTATAGCAAAATCTCTGAATTGCATCTAGAGAAGTAATTAGAGGGAAATTTATAACACCAAATGTTTACATGTTGAAGGAAGAAAGAAATCAAATTAATAATCTAAACCTCCACCTTAAAAAAACAAACTATAAAAAGAAGAGCAAAATGAAACTACAGCTAGAAGGGAGAAAATATTAATATTAAAGAATAAATCCTAACAATTTTTAATAATAAAGTATTATTTTTAAATTTTTGATTAAATAATCAAACATATTTATGGGGTACAGAGTTGACTATTTGTATGTATGTACAGTACGTGATGATCAAATTAATATTATTAGCATTTTCATCATTACAAATCATGACTTTTCTTTGTGTCCCTTGCCCAGTTACTCCCTAACACCCCTCTCTCTTTCCCACCTCTAGTAACTTTAGGTCTGTTCTCTCCTCAAAGTTTAACATTTTATTGTGGCCAGCCTGCCTTCTTTCCTTTCTTCCTTTCTTTCCTCCCACTTATGAGTGAAGGCATGCAGTATGTCTCTTTCTGTGCCTAGCTTATTTCACTTAACGTGATTTTCTCCAGGCTCACCCATGTTTCTATGAATGGCAGAATTCCATTTTTTTTTATGGTTGTGTAGTATTCCATTGTATATACATATCACATTTTCCTTATCTAGGCATCCATCGATGGACATTTAGGTTAGTTCCAAGTCTTGGCTATTGTAAACAGAGCTGCAATGAACATGGGTGTACAAATATAATAAAGAAAATTAATCAAACAAATGATTCTTTGAGAAAAAAATAGATAAATCTTTAACAAGACCACCAAATGAAATAACAAAGAAGGCAAAAATGATCAATTCAGGATTGAAAGATGGGATATCACTACCTACCTTGTATACATTAAAAGTTTAATGAGGGAATACTGTGAACAACTTTATACACATTAATTTATCAAATTAGATGAAAGGAGCCTCTTCTTCAAGAACTATGAACTACCAAAATCTATCCAAGATGAAGAGAAAATCGGAATATTCCTGTAATTATTTAAAACATAAATTCATCCTTATAAACCATCACATGTGCTACTCACTATTGATAGTTTGGGCCAAATAATTCTTTGTAGTGGGAGGCTGTCCTGTGCATTATAGGATGTTTATTAGCATCTCTGGCTCAGCCCATTAGATGCCAATAGCACCTACCACGTTGTGACAACCAAACATATCAACAGAAATTGCTAAATACCGTGTTAAAATTACTGTTCTAAACCTTACAAAATGAATTCTCCAGGCCCACATGGTTTCATTGTAGTTAACATTAAAATAAATTAAAATAAGAAGAAAACAATAAAAATTAAACGAAAACATTATAAGAAAAAACACAATTCTACACAATTTTTCCAGAAAATAGAAGAGGAGGAAACACTTTCAACTAATTTTATGAGGCAAACACCACACTCACACTGAATCAACCAAAACAGAAAAAGAAAAGAAAAAAGAATGAAACAAAAGAAAACTTTAGACCAGTTTACTTCATTACCCTAGAAACAAAATCCTTAACAAACTGCATTGAACACTATGTAAAAAGTGTGATAGACACAACCAAACTGCATTTATTCCATGAATGCAAGATCAGTTCAGTATTTTAAAAAATCAAACAATATAGTCCACCCTATTAATGATCTAAAGGGGAAAACACATGATCATATCAATGAATGCAGGAAAAAGCCTTAAACGATATTCAGCACTCATCTGTGATAAAAATTCAACAAACTAAGAATGGTAGAAGACTTCCTCAACGTGATAAACAGCATACAAAAAAACATATTTAATAGTGAAAAACTAAACATTTTCCCAAGTATGCTCAGAAATAAAGTAAGGATTTTCACTCTTACCACTCCTATTCAATATATTACTGAGAATCCTATTCAATAAATAAGGCAAAAAAAAAAAAAAAAGAGGTAATAAAATAACTACAGTTTGGAAAGAAATAAGTGAAACTGCTCCTATTTGTAAATAACATGAGTGTACACATAGAAATTTATGCAGCGCTTAAGAGGGAGAAGGAAAGTGGAAGGCAGAGGAGATGGAGGGAGAAAGAAAGTGGAAGGAGAGGCAGCAGCTCTTAAAATTAATGTGCATTGAGCAAGATTGGAATACAGTGGCAACACACGTTTCCTCCTGTTTTCACCTGAATTGTAACAGTTTTTCAAGCATAAATGTTTTTCAGGTAGTTGAATGCTTTGGTCAGTTTCCAGAAAGATGAAAGGCTGTTTTAATCCATTTATAGTGGCCTTTTGTGTGGAAATTTGCAGATCTCCTTAAGTGACTATAGTCCACATTGCTTGATTTTTTCTTTTTTTGAATGTGAAAACCATCGTGCAGTCCCAGGTTAAACCCCACTTGCTAATGATGTATTTCGCTCTCATGTACACAAACACACACACACACACACACACACACACACACACACACACACGACTGGATTTAATTGAATAATATTTTGCTAAGGTTTTTAAAATCTAAATCAATCACCCGAATCTATATTTGTCTGCAGTATTCTTTTCCTACAATGTCTCTTTTTTTCTCGTTTTGGTATCAGGGTGATGGTAGGCCCATAAAAATTGCTGGGAAGTGTTCCCTGTTCTTCCACTTTCTGGAAGTCTTTGTGTAAAACATGAATTATTTCTTAAATATTTGGTAGAATTTGTTAGTGAATTCATCTAGGGGTGTATTACTAAATTTCTTTAATTCTCAAATATATATGAGTATTCTTATTATCTGTTTCTTCTTTAGGTTTGCTGTAGTTTGTATCTTTTAAGAAATTGGTCGATTTTTCTAAATTGACCAATTAGTATTTATAAATTTTTTCTATTATTCATTCATTATCCTTTAAACATTTGTAGGGTCTGTAGAGGTATCACCTCTTTCATTCTTGATGTCGGTAATGCGTGTATTTCCTGTTTTGCTTTCTTGTTCTCTTAGTCTAACTACAGTTTTAACAATTTTGTTGATCTCTTCAAAGGTCTAGATTTGGTTTAATTTATATAATTATATCACTTTTTTACCTGTTTAATGTCACTGATTTATGCATTAACCTTTATTTTCTTCTTCTTTCTGATTGCTTTGGAATTAATATGTTCTAATAATGTTTGCAGTAACAGGTTGGAAGCCTTCATCATAATTTCAGGATCTTTTCTTTTCTAATGGAAGTCTTAATTTTTGCTGTAAACAGAGCAGTTCACAAATGTTGACATTTTATGCTTTCTTTTTATTAAATACAACTTTTTTTGTACTTTGTCAAGTGACTTATTTTTTGGCACAGAGGTTATTGAGGAGTGTTACTTTTGTTTCCAGATATTGAAAATTTCCAGATATATTTATGTTTTTATTTTATAAATTAATCCTATGTTTGTCAGGGAACACACACTGAATTTTCCATATGCATATGAAAAGAATATGGATTATGTGGACATTGAATGGATTGCTACGTAAATGTAAATTATGAGAATCTGGTTGATAGTATCGCTCAACTATTCTATATTCTTACTATTGTTCTATATTCTTGTTCTTTTGATAGATGAGGAGGAATGTTGCAGTCACTAACTATAATTGATGATTTATCTTTTTTCTTCCAGTTGTATCACTTTTTCTTAATGTATTTTCAGATATGTGTGTGTGTGTGTGTGTGTGTGTGTGTGTGAAATGTGTGTGTGTGATACACCTATAGAAATAATAGATTTTCTTGGAGAATTGAATCCTTTATTATTATATAATACTATTTTTAAGTAATATTTATGTAATACTAACTTTATCCTTAATAATATTTCTTCTGAATTCTACTTTATCTGAAATGATACAAATGCATTCACTCCATCTGTAAAAAGATTGACACATAGTATGGGACTAAAGAAAGGATTTGCAGAAAAATGTCTATATAGACATATTTTAGACAAGAGATCTAATTAACACAGTAGCTACAAAAATGCTGAAAGCATTTTTTGCTGTTTAATCTGCATCTATTCTGAACTCTGTAATATTATCCAGTAAAATTACTTCAATTCATAAATCTATTGTTTGTAAACTGTCAGCTAAATCATAAAAATTATGTTTTCTGCAAGCAATTGTCTATTTTTTTCAAGCTGATTTCTATAATAAATTGATGATGGTTAATAAAGATTAAATTACTTATTCTGTAATTAAATCCATCATAGGAATGTTGACATATGATCTCTATTGTTGAAAAATAATTATGTCTTATTCTTAGATTTTTAATAGTAGCTCTAAGCACTCTTTTAATAAATGTAATATTTAGAGTTAACTTATTCCACGTTTTAAAAATATTTTACTAGAGAATATCTTAAGTCACTTTACAATACAATTATTTTTGAAATAAAATTTTGTATAGTTATTTTTAATACTATGAATTTCAATGAGTTTTTATTTGCATTGATTCCAATGTCTTTACATACCGAAAACATTAATTTTCCTGGGAATAAATATTTGAAACTGGCTTATGAGATAAAGCATATTTGACATTGTTGGAAAATGCTATGTTCAATGTATCCATAGATGTTTATAAAGCAGTTCATTTTATGCTAAAGTTAACGAAAGCATGAATAATGACAGAAGGGATGGGGAAGTTTAAACAATAACAGGAAAAACTACCTGAAAATGTTAGATGAATATTTAAATTTTATGAATGTTTATGTTCTCTATTGCACCATTGTTTAAGCATTTAGATTTCCAAAGGAAAAAATATTATTTGAAATTACTTTACATTTATGCATAATGCTGTCTTATTAAATATGGCAAGTAAACTTAAAATCAAAGTGAAAATACTGAAGATAAAATAATCAATATTTTCTTAAGATTTGTTGAAACCCTTTATTTTTCATATATGTATTTTAAATGGTATAATAAAAAAGAAATATAAAATGACTAGATATACATAAAGGTTTCAGATTATGTATTCTCCATTTTATTTCTTTCAATATACTTGGCAGATATAGCTATTCCAAATTACTATTTCACAAACTAAGATGATTCTCAGTAGGGAAGCCTTACCTCATGTTGTTTTTATCAGATTAAGCTTAGTCTACATTTGCTTGTCAGAATATTGCCATTATATTACTAATTTGCACATTGAGAAAAGGGTCAAGTGTACTCCAAATTTTTGTTGACTTGATATTAACCTGAAAGGGGAATGTTAATAACTGATGAAATATATCTACAGTAGTTCAACATCCAGATAGTTTAAAGTTATGTGCTTTAAAATTTAAAAAATCAACTCTGTACTGTTGAATTATTTTATATATTATTTCTTGGTATTGGTATTTTTTATTCAAGATTGCCAAATGTAATTTATATTAGACAATATATAGTAAGTCATGAAAAGAATGCATATTAAAATAATATTCCCTGGGTAAGATGATGTTCAATATAATAAAGTGCACTGATAAAAATTAAACAAAATAATGAGGTATTTATAATGCTCTCGTATGTTAACTAAAACAAATTAATGAAACTATTTTGAAAGTCATTATCATTATAATCAGAATATGTACTGTGATATTCAAATATTATTTTCGTTACTACTTATTAAAATGAATAATTTTCTGTGATCCTTTCTTAGATTTTCTTTGCTTAAAATAATATGAATACTGTATCAAATTGTTAAATAGAAGTATATTTTAGGACACTGCTGAAGTATCTACCTACTTTTCTTACTCTAAGTTATGCAACAATGTATGATACGTTTTTTGAATTTTATAATTTATTAAAAACACTAATAGAAACTAGAAATAAATTTTTCAATATCTTAGTGCATTGGGACTTATTAAACAGTACATATATCGAAAAACAGAGATTCAGAGGTATGTAGATTAAATCCAATGATCTAACATTACAGAGATATTTAAGATTATTTTTGTATTTAATAAAGTAAACATTTTTCAAAGATAAAATTTAAGGTCATTGGGAGGTTGTGAAAATACTATTTTCCAGCAAAAATATTACATTTATTTTTCTGGAGTTCTTCAGTTATAAAATCAGTATGTAGTTATGTCACATTGGTTGAAAAATGAAGAATGTTATTTTATAACTAAATGGTTTAACAATCAAGCAAGTTGATTACGTTGCCCAGTTAATAGAATATGCTACACATTGGGAGACATCTTTAGAACATGGGGTTAACATTTTGAGAATGACAGAGAGACAATTAGGAGCTCAGTTCAGAGCAAATAGTTATAAATAAGGAACATAAATAGAGCAGAGATCAAAATTAGATAGATTCAAAATTGCACAGAAACTGAAAACAAGAGATGGAACTACAGAAAATACTGTGGCAGATCACCCATTTCTTTGAATGGTGAAAGTAATTACTAGTGTACGTGTCAACAACTGAAATGAAAAATCAGATCCAGACGGAGAAATGCACACTAGTAAAATTGTTTGTCCTTATTATTTTACTCTATTGTAGTAAATATATGACAAAGAAAATACTTGTTCCTTATGAATCCTTTTTAATAACATGGAAAGGAAGCATCGCTGTATCTTTTTAATATTCATGCTCAAATGTTTATAATTTCCTCACAGAATTTAAATTTTTAATTTATTTTTCTATATACATGTTTCCCACACAGTCTAGTTAGATTCACAGATGCACTCTCATGCAAGTAGATTTTCCCCCTGTATAATAGCACATGACACTAATCTCCGTGTGTGTCACAGGAGAGTGTCTTATATCTGCACATAAATCTAATCCATGCAACTAGAAAAATTACTCTGGGAAATTTTTGTGATATGAACATCTGTCACTTTTCAAAAAAATAAATTGAAAAATAAATTAACAAATAAATGAGTTGAAAGTCAGAATAAACAAATGGTGGAAATATAGAGTACTCTTAAAAATTTTGAAAATGGAAGGAGGAGAAGTTGATAGATCAGCTGTATGATTATTTATGTTTCTGCATCTATAGAACAAGCAACTATTTTGTCCTCTAATTTCCAAATAACTTATAGATCATTTGTTTTCCTGTTGTCCTTTGAATGGCAGAAGGTCTGGCAGGCAGAGCTGGTAGTCTAATTGGTTCTCCATGTGAAGAGTTTTCCTTTATAATTCCCTAAATTATTTTGTCTATTATTCTGTACATGCCTTCATATTTGAACTTACTGTTGCTCTTTTTTCTACCCCTTTTCAAATAAGCCTGTGTTCTCTATAACTCAGTCTCTGAACAGCAATTCCCTTCTGCCTTCCACCTTTTCCTTAAACATTCTCACTCTGGTTTGTTCACCTCAACACTTGACATCATTTTGTTTCTTCAACATTCTGTTTCTTCTGCTGAAAACACTCTTCCCTAGGTTTTACCTATCGTGCTTTTAAATTTATTATCTCTGTGTCTGAACTAAATGTTTCCTTATGTTTCTGTGCAGGGTTGTCTTTCCATCTGTAATTTTATTAACTCTGTTTTGGTAACATATTTATTCCTTTACTAAAACATGTCTTCTTAAATAATGTGTTTGTTTATTTTCTTAAAATTGGCTTCTTAAGATGTACTGCAAGGTCAAAGAAGCTAAATATAATATTTGTATATTTAATAACTCCCATTTAATACGGAAAATTTTCTAACAGTTAGGTAGTATGAGAGTTTTTTTAGAACTCTAAAATAACTTTTAAACTCAAATTTTTAAAAAGAGTTAACTTAATATGAATGTATATATGATAAATTCAAATCAAGAAAATCTATATCTGATATTAAGGGGCAAAACTGCCTTGGTAGAGAATTATTAAGACTCTTACTCAACAATGTCTAAAGAAAAATATATGTCCGTTTTCCACTGTTATCTCATTTTCTTTTTAACATCTAATAATACTATTTTCTTGAATCATGCAATTATAACCAGAATCATCTGTGCACAATGGCTATCTTCCTTTTATCAGTGATTTAATGTTAACTTAAGAATATTCTTAGCTTTTCAATCTGTATTGTTTAAAAGTTATATGAAGCCTCCATCAAGTAATCCAATCTCTCCAGCTTCTGTGACTCCTGAACAACATTGGTATTTAGAAATATCTTCTATATTTTTAGCAAGTACCAGGCACTACTGTCTATTAATCAGAATATGCCTTTTCAAAATTATTTTATATTGAGTTTCAAATTTTAATGCCTTAATTAAGGAGTTATCTCTTTAAGTGCTACATGATTCTTTGACGCAGTGTTAATCTTTTTGCAGTGTATGAGGTATTATAACCTCTTGCTCATTTTAGTCAAAAAAAGGAAGGTGGAAGCAACTTTCAATTAATGCAGAATTATTATTATACATGAAATAATTGTTTTATAATATATTTTATGTGTTGCTATCCCTAGCTATATTTACTTACTTATTGTTACACTTGCCTATTAAATATGTTTAAATTAATGGCATTTCTAAGTTCTTCTAAAAATTAAACCATAATTAAATTAAAGATGCTGGATAAGATTGAATCTGATTTCTTTTGCTTTTATACTATGAATTTTAAGAATTTGTTATTTTCAATCTAACATTTGTTTTTGTATTCTTACAAACTAATTCTGAATTATTTATACACTTCAGAGATATGCAGTAAGTAATTTAATATTATTTTGCTGAATCTACATATAATTTGAGCCCAAATATGTATACTTCTATGAATATCATTGATGCAAGTGTTTATTTGCACTTGTAACTCCAATTATGGTGTATCCAAATATCTTGTTAAACCAGTGACTAAGTAGTATTTTGAGTTATTGAAGATATCAAAATGCATCTTGAAAACAACATAATTCTATTTCTTTAAGCTAAAAAGGCAGCTAGGCAAATGTCTTCCTCCAGTTTCCATGATGTAGATAGCTAATGACTCTGTACACACACACACACGCACACACACGCACATTTTGTTTCAGATATAGATATAGATATAGATATATAGATTCAGAATCTGGCTCAATAAATTCTACATCATGACCAAGGTTTTGAATAGAAAGTATTTTTTTAAACTTCAGTCTTTCCTCTACTACATTTTATAATTGAACTAGCTTACTTATTTCTTGGTAAAAATGTTTCATCAGTATACTGTAATGATAAGGTTAAGATTTGAAAGTTTTTTTCACCATTTATTGTAGAAAACCGATCTTTTCAAATCCACTAGGAACAGGTGATTATGCCTTATGGGTTGAAAGTTCATCTCTACTAGTTAATTAACATTTTATATTTTGCCTAAAATAAAAAGCTGTCCATATAATTAAGTAAAGTGTTTGATTTGACTGTTCTACATTATATACATGCTTAGTAATTGTGAGAAATAATGATAATTTAGACAAATGAAATGACAACCATTTTTTATTAACATTAACATTTCACTCAGATTTCCTCTACTTTAGGCTTCCTTGATGTCTGCAATATATGCTAAAAGTAAATTTTTATGTGGATGTTTGAAATATTTGAAAATAATCTTTATTGTTTGTCAGGCTTTGCTACTATTAGCATGAGTTAGTAAACGCCATGGATTCTGTCTTCCAGTGATCCGAAGCATATGATTTCTCTGACCCAAAACATTTCACATGCCTTAAAAGTCAAATTATAAGAAAACAGTCAAAGCATGCAAAGATGTGATGATATTTAGAATACCAGTTATATAATATCATAGGATGTTTTGGTTTTTAGAACTACGGAAAACGAGACACATTTAAAGCTAATTTGTAACTTTTTTATGCTTTAGAAAACTTTTACAATCTCTAAAAGATTTGAGTAAAGCAGATGGGTTCAGAAAAATTAAAGGGAAGATTGACTGTAAATTTTGAATGATATTCAGCAGGAAAAAATAACGGTCATTTGATTATATCTCATTTACCCTAGATTAAGCGAACACTTTGCCAATAGAAAAAGCAAAGAAAAATAAAAAAGGAAAAGAAAGCAGCACTATGTAGGACACATATTTTTAAAATGGGATTCCAGCAGCAAACAGAGAACTGGAAATCCTATTAATGAAAAATAAAATCTAATCTTAATACGGATCAAATGTTTATAAACTCTTATAATTTTACGAAAATTAGTATAAAACACGCATAATACAGGAAAGAATCATTGCATTTCAATAGTCAAAATTTCCTCAATAGTCCTTTCATATCTGATGATTTCTCTCAATCAATCTCAATGAAAAAGCAAAAGTGGAGTTTGTCTTCCAAAAGAGAGGATATTTTTGACATAGTAATTCAGAGAAGTAGCCTGGAATAAATATTTATGTAGATACTACTGAAAGAAAAAGAGAGACTTAAAAAAGCCAACTAAATGTCTCCTTTTTATTGCAGGGTATTATTTTAGCTAGTTTATAATGAAGTTTTCCCATTTTTATACTTATTGTAACCTGACTTTTGTATTAAAATATTAAGGAGAGGAAAGCAGAAAAAAATATGTCATTTCCCCAGGCTCCACACCTCTTTAAGAAGAGCTTTAGAACTGAAATTTTAAATCAGTGAGCTACATTTTTATTGTTTTAGTCTCAAATAGATTTTAAATCCTTTATAATATTTCCAAACTGCAGAGAACAGAGGTGACCAATAAAGTTAGGTGGTTCTCATCCCAATTGCATAATTAGGCCAAGCTACAAGATAAAAAACAAATACCATTTATTATCAGAAAGAGTTATATATTTAAATATTACAATTTGTGTAACACTAGCCTGTTGTTTTATGATAGTATTTTGGAATTTTTTTTTAATACTTTTTAAAGTATGAAACTTCTGGTTAAATGATGTTACTCAGTTTTCTATTGGTCAAATCACATAATGCACAAACAATGCATTATAAGTTACAAAGCATTTTAAAACGGAAATAAATATTTTTATTACTACTGTACATTAATTGAATTACTGACTTTCTTTTCTTAAAAAAATCATATAGAAAACAGGTCTACAATAAAAAATCACTAATAACATTGGCATCAATGACTGATAATGCATACAAGTAAGATTAAAAATAGATGAAATTGTGCCACTAAATTCTCAAGGGCTAAATATAATTTTATTATGCATTGTTTTTAAATAATTAAATATGGCCCAGTTATAAGTGCAGCGAGATGCTAAAAAGTAGTATCAAAACATTCAGATGACAATGTATTGAACAAAATTCTTAAAGATGAGAAATACAGGAACACTCCGATTTTTCATCAGACCTTATAGATGGCCCTTTAATGAAAAAAGTTTTCAACTTAATATTTCATTTACCTTGGGGAGAAGCACATAACACAGTCATCAATTTGCTTAGATTCCAAAATACCATTCATTTACGTATGTATTTTCTCTATTCAAATTTACTATTCATATTGCTTGTCAATTTGCATATATTAAATCATCATGCATAATTTACCATATTTTGAATATTTTATTAATGATGGTCCTTTTCTAAGGTTTCTTTCCATGTTCTTAAATTTTAACAACTCAAACATTTAAAAACTTAAAACTCAACACTTGAGTTTTAGAAATTATTTTTATGAAATGAAATATTTAATTACAAAATGTTAAATGTATTTTATTGCTATGACTATTGGGATAGATAGTGGGCAGTTATTATAACTTATATTGTTACAAAACAGAATTTAAAAAATAATGAATGGAATACTCTTTTCAACTATTTTGTTATTTTATTTCATTCAAAGTGGGTATAGACCTAACTCTACCTGACCAATACTTCAGTTGTTCTTTTTCATTAACTCTTGACAACTTTAATTCTTGATCCCAAGCTGGATGATGTTTAGTATCAGAAGTTGCCTCATTGACAATGAGGTTTCTTGGAGCCAGAATTAAGTTAACCAATTCTGACAGTTTTATATATTATGTAGTCCATTTCCAATATTCCATTTTTATTTAATCTTATACATATTGAAAAAGTTAAAACTCCCTACTCAATTAAAAATTGATAGCTGATCAAATAAATGGAAAATTGTTATATATAAAAGATATACACAAATCAAATATAAGAGTAAATTACAATTGAAACAAAAAAATTTTAGGACATATTGGAGTAGTTCTATTTCAATAGTTAATGAACACTTTGTTAAGTTCTGTTAAAGAAAAAAATATTCTGATAGTTGTTCAAATGTTAAGGTTGACTTCATTTAGGACTATTGTGATAGGTGCCAAGATGGCTGTGATAAGGTAGAGAAATTGGGCTCAACTCCAAATTCAGAACAGATATCTGGAGAGTAGTCAACAAGCAGAGTGAGGAAGTTAATGGATGGAAAATTACTAGGATAAGATATAAAGGGCAGAGGTATCATTGTTAAATCAACCTACCAGGATTTTTGCTGAAGGCAGGCTAGAGTGATCAGTTATTAAAGGTAGCCATCTTCTCTAAACTGACCGTTGGGAAAACATAAGGAAAATGGTCAGGGCCGCTGGGATGTTTGGAGTCTCGCCGAGCCTCTGAGGTGGGTGTGCGCATGCTCATGGATGTTCCTAGTTATTGTCTAATGTGATTGCGTATGTGCATCCGGGTTTTTTTGGATTATAGACTTGAGTAAATAGGACTAACAGCAGAGATGCAGGAAGCTTCTAGAGGACGGTCTGGGAAGCCGTATTGGGTTGACTGCTCCTATCTCTGAATAGAGCCTATTTTTTCTTCACCCAGGGCTCCACGGACCTTTTCCTAATACCTAGCTCATAGACCTGTGTGTGAAGGTCTATATTTGTGACCCAGTCTGGATAACGGCTCGAGGGGTCTGTGAGCCCCTAGCTCTAGCTCTACATTGACTTAGCAGGATTCTTGTAACAAGTGGACTGAGTAGCCTGAAGACAAGGCCCAAGGACAACGTCTAGTCAAAAAAAAAATGCTCAGAGGAGGCTTAAAGTTTGGTCAAGGAAAGCGTCTTTGTTCAAAGGTCATTTTGTATACTATGTTTCAGCATAAGCCTTCTTATCAATGCTTTGTGTGGAGTAGAGTCAGCAGCGTGTGTGTTAGAGAAGAGAAGAGATTAGGAAAAATTACAAGAGTTTGAATGGCAACATGAATTTGGCCATGTGATAATATCAAGCAGAACTCTTCTGGTTATGAGTAATGTATAAAATAATTCTTAGATGGTCCATTTTGTGAGTTAAGTATATTTAAAATTTACCATGCTTATTTTTCAGAAAGGGAGAAACACAGAGATACATATGGTAAACCAGTTTAATTCTTGTGAGAAACTGCTTTCTGAACTGTGTTACATAACTTTATGCCCTCTGTCTGAATCTGTCATTGAACCCTATTTGAATTAATTAATGAATTAAGTCTGGAGTGTGTGTGTGTGTGTGTGTGTGTGTGTGTGTGTGTGTGTGTGTGTGTGTGGATGGATGGATGGATGGATAGATAGATAGATAGATAGATAGATAGATAGATAGATAGATAGATAGATAGATAGATATATGCCACTATGGATGAATTAACATCTTTCCACTATGTATGGATGTAAATATTGGATATTAATATAAACATGGCTATTTAGGTCTTCATAAAGAGACCACTAACATTTCCAACTATAAATTCTTTCTGAACTTGAACTCATATATAATGAGAGCATCTCAAATGATTATTAAACTGATTTTGCTCGAACAAATACAGAAAATATTATCAAAAGTATGTTTTGATATTTTATTGCGTTTTATTATATTCCTAGAAGTTAGAACATTTACTTCTTTTCATTGAATATGAATTTCTTGCTTAGCAAAAAATACAATAGTGTCAATAAAATAAATATTTCTACCATGGACAGAAAACATTCTGAATTATTTGAAACAGATTTTCATTGCAAGTAACATTTGCCTGTGTATAATAGATTAATATTAAAATATATGTTTTTCATTTAACAGAATTTGGCAAATAGAGAATTTTTGGTTGGTTTAGATACTCAGTGTTATCAGGAACAATCTTTACTTTTCTTCTGATCTTTCTCCCATGCTTCCCACTTCATGTTGCAGGATGTCAGCTCTTATTTCATTTATGACATCCATATTCAAGGCAAAGTAAATAAAAAGAACACTTATGCTTTTTCACAAAAACCTTTATGGAAGTGTCTACCTATAGCTCAACTATAAAAAGTGGGTCACATTGCCAGACCTTCATGGATGAAAACTGGAAAATCAAGAAAAAGAGCACATGAAACAAACATGATTCCAGACTCAAACTCACAACCAAATTGAAGTTCTGCAACTAAGAATTCTGGGAAAATTGATATTGGGTGAGCAAAGTTCATGTCTATGTGGTTTTATCAATATAATGAAGAGTATATTGCCAATCTTGATAAAATATTTAAGAAATGCATCCTATACTTTATGATTACACTTTCAGATGTGTTCATTAACTGGATGTGTTGACACACCTTGTCATAATCGGATAAAATTTTTAGTGATGGGGGAGGGAATCTAAAGTTTTGGAAAAATCTAAATAAAAGAAAACAATACTTATTCAACTAAAAAGAAAAAGTTGGCAACAAAATTTTCTGTTGCTATATTAGATTCCAGAAAACAGGGGAACACATATCAGTAATTATTCAGTTTTTTATAATATTAATGATAATAAAAATCAATGAGTTAAAAATTATTCATAATAATTTTGAATGATAAAACATGATGTAAAAATAAAGTGATAGTAGGAAAATCACACTTGCAAACATAACTATCTGTATCTAAAAGTCTAGGCTTTCCAAAGGTCCTGGGAAAGGATGCAAGTATGGTAGGATGATTTTATTTGTAAGCTATGAAGCAAGATAGAATGATGTCACTTCTCAGCACCACTATAAAATAACTTTTAAATTTTGTTCATGTTACTATCGGCTTCACTTTCACGGGCTTTCTAATTCTAAGTGAAAGGACATGCATGTGTCACCCCCTTCCTCATTCATCCCTTTGAGAAGCTGTGTTTTAGCTAGTTGAGGACTTGCATCACTGCAGTTATTTTGTCCTTCATTTTTGAATATAGTTAACCATTTATGTGGGCATGTTTCTTTATTTTTTCCTCAACCTTGGCTCAAGGAGTATAATACTTACTGACTCCTTTCTTCTGTATGCCACATCTAACCCATGAATGCTTCCCTTTAAGAATGGTTCCCTTTCTTTTGCAACCAGCCACATCTAGGCAACCTTTAAGGCACTTAGATCACTGAAATAGCTTCATAAATCATCACCCTGTGTCCTAGAAACCATTTTCCACCCAGTGGTTAAGTGATCTTAAAACACAGATGAAATAACATCATGCCTTTGTTCATAGCTTTTTAAATGGTTCGCTTCTCAGAGTAAAACCTAAAACCCATCACTGCTTTTGAAAGCCGACATTATCCGGTCCCCCTGCCATGCCACCCACCACTTCTCTTATCGTGGCTCTCATTGCTTTGGTCATTCCATTCTCAATAGCCTCCTGATATTCCCTGAAAATGCCAAGTTTCATTCACCTTAGAAACTCTGCTTGGCTCTCCTGTCTACAGGAGAGTCCTGTGGTATAGACATCTACATAACTTGCTGCCTCATTTACCTCTGGATCTGCTCAACTGTTTCCTTTTCAGAGAGCATCTTCCTGACCAGCTACTCACCAGTCACTCTTAACCTGCTTTCAAATTTTTCTCTAGAACCTATCAGCCCTTTTTAAAACCACCTTTCTCCCCGCCAGGAGAAAGAATGTAAGCTCTTCAGGGAAGAAACTTTTATTTTTTCTTTTTATCATTGTCTCACCCTAGCACAAAAATCACCTTTCTGGCATAGAGTAAATGATTAATAAATATTTTTTGAATAATCTTGCATAAATTTATCCTTAGTTAGTCAAATGCTGATTCATTTTGTTCTGAAAACGATGACAACATAAAAGTGTTGTACTTCTGTTTTTTACTTCTTCATTCACTCAAAATAAATATATATTGAGAATTTAATCTGTGCCATATAAACTGCTGAACTCCTAAATCCATTAGCTCTCTATTTATCCCACAATGTAAATATTCACTGTATTATTGAGGGTGCAGCAAGTAAATAAAACAGAAACTAGTCTAGAGTACGCAATCTAATTTTAATATATGGAATAGGTTACATACGTAGTGAAAAGAGTTATAGGGGACAGAGGTAAAAACCAGTGATTAGCACCAGACCAGCAGGAAGTGACCCTTACCCTTGCCTCCCCTCCCCAGATTAGAGGGTCAATGGGAGAAACTATAGTTCCAGAGCCCAGAAGATAAGTCACTTCATGATAGAAATGCTGCCTAGTGCAAGATGGGATAAGGAAGAAATGTGATCCCTGACAGAGGTGCCATTAGAAGCAGAGGAAAAACAAACAAACAAACAAACAGAAAAGGCCTATCTCTTTGCCTCTTCCTGCCCTCCAATCTTCTTTCTTCTCCCCTTTCCTGAACTTACCCAGAGACCAGATGACAAAGAAGCCTAGGAAATGTAGATTTCTGTGACAATACAAAACAGAAAACTGGAACTGCTGAGGAAATGGATCTGAGAGCAAACTTACTTTGATCAGCATTTTACAGGTTAGAAAATTCAAGTCCAGAGGTAAAGTAACTAGTGAAGATCTTATAAGTCTTTAAGGACTGAACTGGAATTGAAAATTAATGCAATCAGACTCCAGATCCCTCAGTAGTTGCCACTAATGACATTTTTAAAGAAACAAAAGGATAATGCTTTCATGTTCTCTGAATAAGTGTGGTATTTTAATATTTCAAAAAATATTTGTGTGTGTGTGTGTAAAATGACTCAACTTAAATCAAACATTTAGCTTAAATTTTTTTAAAAAAGTAAAAGAGGATGATTTTTCCAGTAAAGGCTGGTAATAGCTTTTCACCAAGGCACAAAATCAGTTAAGTGAACTTTACTACCTATTAAGACAAGCATAGCAGCGCATACACAGCCTGGCAAACAGCAGGCAAACTAATGTCTTTTGATGGTTATCATGCCTCTGAGGGAATTATAATTCCAAAGCCAGATCGAACAAGGTTTGTGATAGTTGTGATTACCCATATAATTCATGTACCCGTTGATTCTCAGTATGGAATCCAAGGTAATTCACTTCCACGGATCCTTTGTAACATTTACTTAACACCCACTTTGTGCTCTTGCTGAACTTTTCTGTTACATTTTTGAAAGGTTTATTTGCCCTACAAGTTATCTATAAAAATAGTGCTTTACTCAACATTAT
The DNA here is from genome assembly GCF_027409185.1 of Cynocephalus volans. Classification (NCBI taxonomy): domain Eukaryota; kingdom Metazoa; phylum Chordata; class Mammalia; order Dermoptera; family Cynocephalidae; genus Cynocephalus; species Cynocephalus volans. The sequence continues at coordinate 115,810,443 of NC_084468.1, read as the reverse complement.
AAAAAGTACTTTCTTCATTCTATTATTTTCTACACAAATATTTATTACAGCTATATGGATTACTTAAGAAGCTATTTGTCTGATTATTTACTAAAATGAGAAGAAAAATTCAAAGCTATGTGCTCTGCTTTCTACACACATAACCCACACTACTAAGTAATTTATAAAAATCCTTAAAATAGGAAATTAACTTAAAGGTCAACAGAATCTCAGAAGAATAAATGACCTTTGGTGCTAGAAATCACTGAAACTTTCTTTTTAGGTTTTGCATAATATATTAAGTATCACTTCTCTCAAGATATATCCTATAAAAATTAAAACAAAACCCACCTGCAATGAAAACTTTATAAAATACGTAAAATTTTAAAACGTTTTGTAATTGGATGAATATCTAAAGTACTATTTACCATGGGAAGTAGGATTAGAATATGGTGATAATTTTTACAGTAATGTTTGATCTAGAAAAAAAAATCTAGAAAATATAAACTCTAAGTTTTTAGCTTAAAATAGTTAGCATATACTTAAAACATATTTATAGGGCTCTGTTTTAGATAGTTTATATGGATTATGTTTACAAATTATCACAGTATGGTAAATATATTATTATTTTCTGATTTACCAACTGAAAAATAATTATGTAAATTTTAAAATTAGCAGCATATTTTGATTATTTGAAACATTGTTGTATGTGTATCAGTGATACAGAAGAAAAAATATAATCTCACAATGTAATAGACAGACACACACACACACACTCACATACTTTGGAGATGATTGAGGGTACTGGGCAACTGACATAGCATCAAAATAACTAAAATATTCCTCAGCAAATATAAAGAATATAAAATTAAATATCAAGAAATTATGTGCACCACCCTGACTCTTGGAAAGCTCGTACTGGCTATCGGTAAATGTAAGAATTTTATATTCAGAATTGCGCATAGAAAAACAAGACTTAGCTTTCTTTCATATGGCCATAGGAAAATTTCAGATATTTTTCATATTCTTGCAATAAAAGAAGCCATGTTGCACTTCAGAAAGCAGAAATACTAAGGCAATATTGAGACGAAGGAATATCCCAACAAAAGAAAAATCCCAATTACTCACAAATTTAAGAAAATTCTAATAATTATCTTGTTAAAAAATGAAATAAATAGTTTTAAGCTTTTCATAAGATTAAAATGGGACCATTGTATAGAAAAATTGTGACTATGTCCACTTACATTAAATGTACAGGCACAGATTAACATTCATTTGTAATCAAATATGAAATGAGTATTAGTTTGTATTTCTTAAATTACAAAATAAATGATTCTAGTCCAACTATTCTTAATATTTTTGTTAAAAGTTCTAATTAATGTCCTAAAAATGATAAAACTACAGGGATGGAGACAAAATGATCTTTCTTCATAGATGATATTATTGAACTTCCAGAAATCTTTGGAAAATATAATACTTAAGTATTGAAATAAAATATCAGTAATAAACAAATTGTAAAATATATACATAGAAATCTAAGTGATATTTATTAATATGTCATAATAATTAGAAAATATCCTTGGGAAAAATATTAATATTTTATTGTATTATAAATATTAATGTAAATATATAATATTTAAAAATATGTAATATTAAAAATATGATAAAGCTAGAAATATATTTATTCAGTAACCAGCAGTAGATATAAAAATAAGACAAATTTTATTGATTAAAGTAAATGTTAACTTAATGAGGAGGGCTACAATACATTAAAATTTTCTAAAACTAAAATAGAAGAAACTAGGAAAAATCATTTATTTACTATATTCATTCAAGAAAATGGTGTCCGGATTTAGTAGAATCTTATCTTTCATCCTTTAGTTTTTAAAAGTTATATTAATAATTGACATTTACTAAGTAATACACCAGGTACAGGGCTAAAACTGTTAGGGAGGAAGTGAGACACAAGTGACAGGGGCTGGGTGATGGCTCTGAGGACATTCTAACTCCACCCAAGGATCACCCTAGAACTTTCCAACCCACCCATTTTGCGACTAAACTTACAACCAACATATCCTGATAGCAAGGACCTAAAACCAAACTAAAATAATCTGGTTTGTAACGCCTGCACAGTCTGTGGCAGTCAGACCTTGCACTGACATTTGCCTCATTATAATCTCATTATAATAAAACTATCATTGTGGTTTTTGCTCCCCATTCTTCCCCCCCACCACCACCGTGGGTTTTTCCACCTGCATTATGGGTAAAAACATGTACAATAGGAAGAGAGGCACATAGCCCACAAGTGCCAATCAAGTAACAAACATACCCGTCATGATGACGTGGCTCGGAACTGCTCCACACTTTAATCAAATAAGTACCTAAGGCCAAATATCATTTGGTACCATCGCCTCCCTTGACTTTGCCTGTTCCTCCCTCGGAACGTACTTCAATTAACCTTGCTTTTTTTTGTTTGTTTCGCTGATCTGTAATTCTTTACTGCATCATGGAAAAGGGCGAAGAATTACCAAAATTCTGGCTGTGACTCGGATCAGGGAAAATTATTCTACCTTTCCTCGCTTCCTTTCTTTACCAATATTGCCAGCTTGACCCACCCTTCAGTCAAGGACAAACCTCTTAATAGCAATGCTTAACCAGAAATTACCCGATCAACACTCAAAGGTGACACTCCACCTAAAGGTAATTACCCCTACCCTCTCCAGCCAGCAAGCCATTGCTGGATAATATGGACCCCACTATTGTCCACCCGTTCTTTCCAGACGATGGAGACGGCTATCTCTGAACCTTAAAGTTTTGGGATGCCAGACTTTAGAATTAAGACCCGTGGGATGCTGTGTTCTCTAATTCTCAGGCGTTCCTTGTTGGATGGCGTGTTTACCACCTAAAACAGAAAAACCCTTCATTCTCTGGGGTCCTTTGGGTTATATTATAAGCTATTGGAAACAACTTATCTTCTGCCCCCTACCCCCTAAATAATTTTAAAAAACAGAAACCAAAAAATACACAAAATTTATTTACCTTTGTAATGTAATTTGGCCACAGTATCGGTTTAATAAAGGATCTTGGCCACCAAATGGGACTATTGACGGGGACACCATAAATCAGCCCAATATCTTTTGCCTACAGTATGGAAAAACCTCGGAAATACCTTATGTCCAATTGTTCTCATTACTGATAAAAAAATAAGAATTTTCATCCCAAACACAAATTTCCTTCTTTAGATTAACAGCTATTTCCCTTATCCCATCAGCACCCCTCTTATTGCCAGGGCCACCTTTATTGCCACCTTTAAATGTTTGCTCCCTGGTGGAGACAGCTGGGGAATTTGGTCCTCAGCTCTTTATGCCTTTCTCGTTTATATAACTTAAGCAGATTAAGGCTGATCCTGGGCGTTATTCGGACAACCCCCACGGGTTCACTGTTGCTTTTCAACACCTTGCTCTGGCTTATGACCAATCTCTGTGAGATACTGAACAAGAAAAGGGTTTTAAAGGAGGCTAGGAAGTATGCCAGCAGCTTCCATCCGTCCAAAAGTAAGTATCCCACAGGAGAAACTGCTGTGCCCCCTGTGGATCCTGGTTGGGATTATGATGATGTTAGCCAAAGATGGGAAAGAGATGATTTCCTTATATGCATCAAGGCGATCTTAATGTTAGACAGCAAAAGGTCGTTAGTTATTCCAAGGTGGTGTCTATTAGCCAGGAGCCCAGAGAAAATCCTACTGCTTTCCTAGAATGGATCCGAGAGGCCCTTATTAAATATAAGGCCCTTATTAAACCTGGACTTGGACTCTTATGAGGGCCAGGTAATTTTAAAGAACAAATTCCTAATTCAGTCTGCCCCTGACATAAGGTGAAAGCTCCAGAAGGTTATTCAAACACCATGAGCAACTTTACATAAATTGTTAATGGCAGTCACTTCAGTTTTCTACAATTGAGACCAGGAGATAGAAACCAAGGCTCAGGAGAAGGAAAGAAGGAAAGAAACTAGGCATGCCCAAATGTTGGCAGCTCTCCAGGGCCAGACACAGTCCAAAGGTACCTCACTTCCAATGATGAAAAGATGCCGTGAAATGTGCTATCTGTTGTCGACTTGGAAATCAGGCCAAAGAATGTCCCAATAAAAAGAGACCCCCTAAGTCCACCTGCTACAAATGCAAGGAGGTGGGCCATTGGGCTGCACTCTGCCTCTCAGGTCAAAGGACATCTCAGCCAAAAGCAGCTCCTAACATGCATATGGTCATCCTGGACTAAAGAAGCCCCCTCCAGTCAGCCCCAACACAGGAACTCTCCATCGCTGGACTGGAGCCAGGGATACAAATGGACGTGGCAGGAAGGACAATTGCATTCTTTTGGATAGTGAGATTACCTGTTTTGTCCTGACTTCTTCTCTAGACCCTTTACCCTTCCTTTCTAATATAATCCTATACTTAAATATCATATCATTTTAATAACCAATATTTTTATTCTTTTTTAAAAATATCAACTTTTTATCAACTACCACCAATACCAGCCAACCCTTGACCACCATCAGAAGAATCAAAGACTTATCAGATAAGTAACATGACTACATTTCTTTTACTTCTCATTTCTTGGTAAATAATAATCACTCAGCAATTTAAAATAGATCCCTTGGTATCAAGAGTCCACTCTTTACTTAAAAATACTACATACAATATTTCCTTTTGCATTTGAACAGAGTCTACATGACACCTTCCACTCTATTCGCACCAGCTTCTTCTTGGGCTAATACTCAAACATACCTGTATATTATATATATGCTTTATATATGTGTGCCTATATGTATATAAGCATATGTACATAGTAGTAACATAAACATATATATAATCAATTTGCTTACAACCCATCCAACTCCTGAGCTCTAACCACTGTAAAAACATATTATGTCAAACCCAACTGACCTGTCTATCGGTACTCCAAACTACCAATTACTGGGGCTATCTTTCCTAATGTTAACCTACTACTTAATTCTTCTTTCCCTTTTTGTCTGTTTTCCAATGCTAGTGGAGGAAATCCAATAGGATACTTAAACAAGTCCATTTGTGATAAAATCTTTCAGATAAATTCCACAAACACATCCTACAAACCATATCCAAAAGGAGGAGACCAATTACAGAAAACAGACCTGAAAGCAATCAAATCCCTAATGTCATATTATCACATATAAACAGGGGACGTAGCACATACTCATCTTCAGACTCAGGATTCTGTGATGGATGACCCGACTACCCCACAACATGTTCATCTGCATTTTATCATAATACAACAGGTTCTAAAAAGTGCCACTCCCTTTCTATGGGAATAGGATTATCCTATGAAATACACTGGGACTAGAAACACTCTGTTCTGCTAAATGCTCAATAAGTCTAATAGCACTTTTCCTCCTTATCCATGCTTAACCCCTCTTCCTGCAACTACTATGGCTAGTACTAGATATAACATGTAGACAAACCTTAACACAGTTTTGACTGATTGGGGATTGTATAAGTTCTTTTTGTGTTGCTTATAACAAAACACATGGAATTGGGTAATTATAAAGAAAAACTAACTTTATTGCTTACAGCTTCTAAAGCTGGGAAGTCCAAAGTCCATCTGGCGGTGGTGACAGTGACACAGAGACCTCACATTGCAAGACAGTGGAAACAGAAAGAGCAGAGAGAGCGAGAAAGACAGACTCTCCTCTTCTTTTAAAGCCCTCAGAACCACGCCCTTGGCCACCATTTTTAATCCAATCACTATGGCGTGGTCCTACAATCCCATCACCTATTTAAGGCTCCACCTTGCAATTATCATAATAGGATTTCCTACCCTCTTAGCAGTCACAGTTGGGGCTAAGATTATAATACATAAACTTGGAGGGCACAATTCAAGCTTCAGTGAATTTTGGGAGGGCATAATTCAGTCTGCTACAGGGCTGCTCAAGCCCAACAAATCCCACATTTCTTTTTACCTGTCATGTAAGTGCCATCCTGTCTATGTCATTAGGAATATATATATATATTTTTATGTAGTAATCAGGCTTATTCTTCTCTATCCTTTAATTGGAGGTGCCTTTGTTTTCTAGCTTATATAACCCCTGAACTGTGTTTGGCCAATCAAACCAACTAATGCCTATTCCCATAACTTCTCCACATAAAATAGAATTGGGACAGGAATAAAAACTGGTACAGCAGGACTAATCTCATCCCAACTGGTCTATACCAACCTCTCCATTGAGATGGGAAAGACATTAGGTACCACCATAGAAACTGTTCCTGATTTACAACAACTAGTGGACTCCTTCACAGGTGTTGGGCTTCAAAATTGACAGGCACTTGACCTCCTCACAGCTGCCCAAGGGGGGACTTGCATGATCTTACATGAAGAATACTGTTTCTGTTGTAAGTATTTTATGCCATCTTAAAGACCAAGCCAATAGACTTCTTGAATCCAAGAAATTAGATTTGTCATCTTTTTGGAATTTCTTGGAACTCACTTAAATGGCTTCTCCCATTCATGAGACCTCTCACCTCCATATTCCTATCACTATTGTTAGGACCTATTTTAATAAACTGCTTATGTAAATTTGTTTGTTCCAGAATTGAGGCCATCCAACTACAAATGGTACTGTGCCAGGGGTTCCAAGCCATCCCTCAAAAAATCTCATCTTATGTCAGTCCCATAGACGGGCATCACAATCCCCTAGCCCATGTCCACAGTCAGCAAGTATAAGGAACTCAATACCCCAACAATGCCACTCATGAGCTCAAAACAGCCAGAACAGTTGACCCAAAGAATTAGGTTCTTATCACTTGAGAGAAGAATGTTAGGGAGGAAGTCAGACATGAATGACAGGGGGCTGGGTGATGGCTCTGAAGACCTTCTAACTCCACCCAAGGATCATCCCAGATTGAAACCAACATACCATGATATCAAGGAAATAAAACCAAACTATAATAATCTGGTTTCTAATGCCTGCGCAGTCTGTAGCAGTCAGCCCTTGCACTGATATTTACCTCATTATAATATCATTATAATCAAACTAGCATTGTGGTTTTTGCCCCCCCACCATGGGTTTTTCCACATGCATTATAGGTAAGAACATATACAGTAGGAAAAGAGTCTCATAGCCCACAAGCGTCAATCAAGTGACATAAACATACCGGTCATGATGACACATCTTAGAACTGTCCCAGGCTTTAATCATATAAATACCTAAGCCCAACATCATTTGGCACCATTGTCTCCCTTGACTTGGCCTGTTCCTCCATTGGAATGTACTTCCTTAAAGTTTACTTTGCTTTGTTTTCGTTTTGCTGATCTGTAATTCTTTACTGCTTCGGTGAAAAGGACCGAGGAATTACCAAAATTCTGGTAACAAAACCCCTCTATTGTTATTTGAATTAATAATCATAGTAAGGGTTTAATAAGACTAAAATTGCCATACCTTATATAAATGGAGAAAGTGAGGCTTAAAAAAGATAATATGTTAAGAAGCTATGGAGCCAACCTAGTTTGTAGATTTCCTCTCATAAATCCTAAGGTCTCTATTGTCAAAATTATCAATGTTTTATATTTTGTTGCTCTCAAAAATAAAATCTTTTCTACTTTTAATATTCTCTAATTAAAGATCTTATTTACTCACATTAGAAATAGAGCAATAACATGCTCCATGAAAATTAGTAAAATTTCCAAGTGAAATGTATAAATAAAAAAGTGTAGTATGCCATTTCCCAGTCCCTGTCCTCATAATTATCTAGAACTTCTTCCCATAAATAAACATGTTAATAACAGTTCATCAAGCACTCTCATAGAAAAAATACACAAACACACATACACAGAATTTATGTAACCTTTTTTATTTACTCCAAGTTCTTAATGTACACACCTGTGTAATTTTCTGTTTTAGATAGTAATAAATTATTCTTTAAATGTCTTTCTTGTAGTTCATATTGTACACATAATTAACAATTTGGTTATCTCTCTCTCAGTGGACATTTAAAATTTTTTCCAAAATGTTCTTGTACACAATGTGAGAATGATTATATGGTAAATGCATCCTGGTTATTTTTGAATATTCATGTGGGGTAAATTTTTATCAGTATAACTGTTGAATCTACCTTGATATGCATAATTGAGATAGTGACTTCCAAATTACTGTCTCCTGATTGTACCAATTTAGAGTCTCACTAATGGTATAAGAATGTCTGTTCCAAGGTGCCCTTGGCAGTAGGAAGTATAAACAAACTATTATTTTCGTACGCCATTATGTGCACTTATGATGTGCTGTGTTTTGTTCTATGCACTTTCCATACATATCAGTTAATCCTTGAATTAAGCTTTCAGCAAATAACATTGACATACTTGGTTCCTTTTCCTTTAAATTGACCTGATGAACTAGTTCTCAGTTTTCTATTCTTGCTTATTTTTAGTGTGTTTTATTTTCAGTTATTTCTTTGAAAGCATATGTATTTAAGATTTTTTTCAATCCATTAGTTATGGGTAGAGCCATCAACCTTTTTATTTTTCTTTTCTTTTTTTTTTTTTACATATTTAGTACTTAGGCTGGGCTAGTTGTCTGGAAGGAATCACACTGTAGCACATGTGCAACACCGAGGTGTGGGTTTTCCCGATCAGAATGTACTGACGTATGCAATTCTACATCCTTCCTTCCCAGTATACTGTTCTGGCCAGAGCTCTGCTCCCTACTAGTTAGGTGTTGGGAATGCTTGCTCCGTCTAACATCTGCTTGAATGATTTAGTTAGCTGCAAGACTGGAAGAATATTTGCCGCAATATATTCTAACCTCAATATAATCTGAGGTGTCTTATCTGATGTCCCTAGTGTTTATGCAGCTGCAAAATAAAAATGTATCCAAACAGTTACTCATATAGGTGTCCAAGGGCTGAACTTCAGGGGCTGTACAAGCTATGTGAAATCATGGTGATCTTCATCCAAGTCTTGTGAATAGTCTCCTTCCCCACCCAAGTGTCTGGGATTCACACTGCTTTGTGTCTTGGCAGTTTGGGCTTTTCTGGAATTTGATACCAATTTGAATTCTTTGTGACTTCTTTCACTTAGAATAATGTCTCAGATTTATCCATGCTTTACCATGTGTAATTAGTCTACTTCTTATTGTTGCTGAGTGGTATTCCTTGGATGGATGTACCAAAATGTATTTGTTCATTCAACAATAGTGAATATTTAAGCTATTTCCAGCTTTGAGCATTATGAATAAAGCCATTATGAGCATTCAAGACCAAGTCTTTATAGGAATATGCATTTTTATTTTCTTGGGTAAATTTCAAGGAATGGAAATACTGAGTCATACAATAAGTATATGTTTACATTTAAGGCATGGCCAAACTGTTTTCAAAAGTAGATGCATAATTTCTCATTCCAGTCAGTAATGTATGAAAGTTACAGCTGTACTCCATCTTGTCCAGCACTTAATAATGTCAGTGTTTTTAATTTTAGCCATAGAACTTAGGCCTTCTGTTCCCCACCCTCCCACCCACCCATCCACCCAGCCATCATTAACCACACTGCAAACAAGAGCACAAATCTCTAAATTGCAATTCATTTCATTTCTCCATCGCCGGTGCTTCAATCCTCCCTTTTATCTATTGCACTCAAGATGAATTCAAAATTCCTTTGAAATCACACAAACCCCTTTACAAACTATTTCTGTGTACTTTTGCAGCCTCATTTACCTCTGCATTTCTGCATGATCCTAGCAACCACTCATTTCAAATTATGTCCGACTTCTGTGCCTCTCTTTGAAGTAAGAAAACTTCCCCATTCATCATCCACTAACTTTCTCAGTATTCAAACAAATATCTTCCTGGGATTTTTCTCTAAACCATCACAGTGAGAAATATTTATTAATTTGTTTTTCTAGGAGTGCCTGATATAAACTTCAGGTCTATCATGGTGATATACAGAATTTTTTAAAGCCTTAGCATATTTCACAAAATTTACCACCTTATACATACTCATTAAATATTTCATTTGAGGAGTAAGTATTAATTGTTAAGGGCTTTATTTACTTTATTGGGTATTTATATATAAAATATCAACTTTTAATCATAATGTATAATGTAAGGAGTAAAAATCCATGACATTCATTTTACAACTTAATTTGAATAAACATATAATATTCTATTTCATGCTGTTATAATGCATTTACATATTCCAACAACATTGAACATTGCTGTTATTTTATTTTTGTACTATTTCAAAAATTAAAGCCCAATGGATATATTTTTACATAAGCTTATGTTTTATTTTACTTTCAAAGATTATGATCATTTTCAATAGTTGACTCTTTTTCAATAGTTGACTCTTTTTCAATAGTCTATTTCTCATTGTGTGAATGAGGCAGTATGTTTCTTACTCCAAATACAGCATTAACCTGAAATCAAGTGTAGATTACTATTTAAGCACATATGAATAATTTAAATTAAATACTTTGCATTGCAGACCCAGAGAGCATTTTTAAAAAATCTCTGTGTCCTTAGTTCTCATGGTTTTAGTTTGTTTTTTAAAATAAAGAACTAAACAAATATTCTGTTTTTAATACATACTGTCTCTCAGACATGTACAAACTAAATGTGTTTGCTGCAATTTTTTCATATTTTCTAGAATTCATCAGCTAGAGATAATATACTACTACAGGATATTTTAGGATTAGAAGATCAAGTATTTAGCACTTATTTTTTTTTCTGTGATTTAGATAAAGTTATACAAGGGTTATATCAAGTTATATAAAAAGTTCATGAAAAATTGAATTAAAATATAATATGAATCCTTCCATGAACTTTTTGATGATCCCTCATATACTCAATCTATGACTTACTTATCTTCCTCATTTGTAACCCAAGAATGCTATTTCTTTAAGACAGATCCTGGTGATGAGGACCTTACAAAGCATATGATGTGAAAGATTAGGCATGTGCTAGTTAGTTTTAAACGTGTTTTAACGATCTCTGGAGAGACTATTTTCAACTATGAATCTTTGAGGAAACAATTCTTAAATTGTTCAACTTTTTGAATTATTTTAGAAAACATATTAAAAACTCTATAGGAAACAACTGGAAAGATTTCTTAGACATCTTAAAATAATAGTAAATTATCTCTTTTTTATTCAGAAATGTTGAACAAAAGTAAAATGAAATAATATAAACCTATTGAGGAACAAATTAATTCAAGCTCATGTATTTCTCAGGCAATTCACTCAATAATGAAGGTACTTGACTTCATGTATACACTTCAATGAAGCACTGTGTGCCTACAATACGACTTTTCGTGCTTTTGGCTGAGATTATTCACACTTCAATCTGTCTGTTCCTGTCAGAAATATTTTGGAAAAACTGTTATGCTTGTGCATATGTATCATTTAGGTTACTAAAATAATGCCTAAAAAACAAAATACGTTTAAGCAAAGCAGGGAGAGTAGTAAAATATAGCCTGAGCCAGAAAATCTAGCAGAGGTGTATAGTTCCCATTCACTACACATTTTAAAAAAACGATCATATGAAAGTTCTTTTCATTTTTCTTGAGTACCTGTTTCTAGTTTGCCTGAATCTCACTAATTATTCTGTCTTTACTCTTGGTTCATGGGTTCATGACTGTACGTAGTTAGCAATTACTCATTATCAGTATATTTTTTCATGCTACTTAAACACAGTTTAATTCACCTTTATATTTCTCCCAATAGCTTGAAACATTATTGAGCTATAATAATTTTCAAAAGAAAAATTATACTATTATCAGAATGAGAAAGCATTTAAATGACAGAATTGTTTTGTCATAATAAAGACCTAAGATAATATTTAGAGACAGGAAAAGAACAGCTAATTAATATATTTGGATGATTTACAACATATAAAAATATGAAGTAGATTAATTCTTCTATATTTTCAAATAAAGAATATGGGCTAGGCAGCAATTTATTTTTTAGTAAAATACAAAATATATAAAACCTTTAAAATTCATGTAAATATTTAAAAGAAAAAAATCTGATATGTATGTCCTATCATTGTTCAAATAGTCATGGACTATGCTTGGATTTTTGTATTTTTTTTTTTTTCTTATTGAGTATAAAATTTCAAATCTTAAACTGGAATAAATCATTAAAATAACATTGCTATGCACTGACATACTTTTGGTGTGCTAAGGTATATCACTAACAAGATATATATGGTAATAAAATAGACAAAATATTTTAAAGTTACAGTGATTTCACAATTAAATTGGAAAAGATCAGTATTGATGACACTGTTATTGTATAAAAAAAAAATCCTTGTAAAACTGGCAGAAAATTGTAAACACAAATGGTGTTTAAAATTCAACTAACAGGATTTAGAATTTTTTTTATTCGTTATGAATATTCATGAGATACAAAGCTGATTGTCACCCCTTGTGCCCATTATGTGGGGGCCAGATTCATACTGTCAGTGTACCCATTACCACAAAAAGCATTTGTACCCTGCGTCCCCCACCAAATTATCCCCAACCTCCCTCCCGCTACCCCTTTGCCCCACTCCACTTTGTAGCCCATAGAATGTTCTCTCCCTCTGCAAGTCCAATGCACCACAGTAGTCTTTCCTTCCTTCCTTCTCTCTTAGCTCCCATATATGAGTTAGAAATTTTTTTAAGGTCATTAAGTTTCGAAGACAGAATCTTTGAATTTGAAAGTGAGGCAAAAAAAATTCAAATACTAAAATGCATGCATATATAATTTTTAGTTTATAGCAACTATAAAATTCAAAAATAAAATTAATTTCATATTTATTATATAATTTTATTTCTTTAATGACACTAACTTTTTCTGGTTAAAAAAAATCATTGTTTTCTACATGGTTTTGTCTATATTATTTTAAAAAAATTTTACCATACTTTAAAAAATTAAAGAAATTTGATTTTCTTTCTTCCTTGTCTCTCTGTTTTATTATTATTTTTTCTTTTATGTTTTCTAAACTTTTGTCCATTTTTCTTAACTGGATTGTACAGGACTAAAATAATTTATAAAATATGTTACAGATACTTACATATTAAATTTGAAAGAATATTAATAAAAATTCATATGCTGTTCTATGTCAATTTATTAAACTTATGTTTATTATTGTGCAAACAATCATTTTCACTCACAGTATCTGGCTTCTAAAAATTATTAAAAATAAGCAATCACAAAATAATTATACAAAAGCATATAGATAAAGACAGAAATTGAATTATACAAATATATATACAGAAATTATATTCCATATTTATACAGTAATACTGTTAATAGTGTTTCCCTGAAAATTTCTATTAATTACTGAAAAAGTTGTGTTGGACTTACCTTGTATAATTTTATTTTTGAAAATTTATCCTTGTGTTTCTGCATCTTTGCTTTAAGTATTTTGAAGCTATCTTATTATATTTTACTATTTAAATGTGTACAAGAAGACCTCAAAAAGTTTGTGGAAAAATAGAATCAAACTATAATATGAATCTTTTGTGAACTTTTTGGAGTACCATTGTATGTACTTGATCAAATTATAATTTGTGCTGTTATCTACTCACAGAATATTTTGTATTATAATTCTTTTTTCTTGAAGCCTATGTCTTAGATATTAATATATTTTCACTGATTTCTTTGGTTGTTGTGTTTTACATTATTTTATGTTAAATTCCTCTGTATATTCACATATTTTTCTTTGGTAAACAGCATATGTAGTCTAACTTTTTTTTTTTTTTTAAGTTTGACAACTGTTTTCTTTCCACTGAGTATTTACTCATGTATATTTAATTTAGGTATAGTATTAATCTGTCTAAAGCTTCCATTTTATTTTGTGCTTTCTATTTTTCCTACTAAACATTTTTTTTCTGTTTTATTTGAAGTCTCCCCTTGATTTTAAATTGCATTACTTTTAACATTTAATTGTTGTTATTTTTTCATTTTTAATTTAAACACTGTATTTTATTATTTAATGTTTAAAATAAATTTCAACATGTATCATGAATTTATCAAGTTTGAACTTAATAATTTCTTAATTTTTTCCTAGATAAACAGATGACCTTAGATAATGTTAACTCTATTAACCTACACATCAATTTCATGTTATGTTATCATATTTTACTTGTATTTTACTTTTAGCTCATTAGATATCATTATTTCTCTGTTATAAAATTGAATTCATATTTTCTTTGTTCATCATTTTTTAATATTAGAAATATTACATATAAATGATTCTTGTTCTGTTTGAACAAATACATACATATGCTGTTTATCCTATAGGATTTTGTCAAATGTCAGTTCATAAGTTCAGGTTTTGTGTTCATAAGTTCATATGTTGGGTTTATATATGAAGACTGATATTTACCTCCTTTCATCACACTGAAGCTATTATATAAAAAATTCTTTTCATCACACTGAAGATATTATAATTATATAATATAACTTACAAAATGTATAAAGCACAAATTTAGAAATTATTGAATTATAAATTTTTTTTGGCTTCTGTGTTGCTCTTGAGAAGTTAGTTGTCAGGTTGCCACGTTGGAAAGTGTTTTTTTTTTTTTTTTTTTTTACCTTGGCTAAATTAAGAATCAATCTCTTTATCTCTCTGTCTCTATCTCTTAAATCATATTTCTTATTAATTGCAAGCTCAGTGTTTATTTTTTGCTTTAAATTCACTGTGTTTCTTGAATGGATACATTAGTGTCTTCCATTATTTTGGGTAATTTCTAAATCATTACATATTCAAATATTTCTCTGCATTGCTTATTTTCTTCCATAACTCTGTTTATATATAACACGTCACACAACTCATCAAGTCTGGTAACCAGTCGTCTATATTTCCAGTTTTTTTCATCTCACTGTGGCAAATTGTGTTAATTCTCTATTACAGTTTAGCTTCCAGTTATCTGGTTCTTTTTTTTGGCTGGGTGTAAAATTCTGCCATACTCATTCATACTCCTAATGTTTTATTTCATTAATAATATTGTGTATTATATAATATGTTAAGATTGCTAGATCATGTTGTATTGTTTCTTTATTTGGCAAATATTTTCAAACCTTTAAAAATTTCTTGAAACATTATACAAATGCTTGTTTTCCAGTATGTCTCTAACAATACCAGATCTTCAGTTTTCATGATTTTTTTCTTTTTCTACTTTTGCTTACTCTGTCTTGTTTTCTCTTGCACCTTATTAGTTTGAACCTATGATACTCATTGCCTCCACCAAAATTATTTGGGAGAATTCCCCAAGTCCTGGAATGAAGACTTCCCACATAGAATCATTTTCTTTATTTCTACTTGTCATCTCTGGAGATTATCATCTAGAACATAACATACACTGACATTGTAGCCCTTTAAATGGCAGCGTAGTTTGTAGGTGGTGGGTCTCCAAGAAAACTTCCTATTTTGGGCAGGCACTTTTTCAGCCTTCTCACCATTCCCTACCATTCAGTTTATTATGGGTAAAACAGCCAACTCAGAACATACTGCATTCTAGTGCCATAATTATTTCTCATACATTTCTCTTAGATTTTTGACCTGGTAATTATTTACACACTTGTCAACATTTTCCTTTCTAAGATTTTTTTTTTTGATTATTTATATATCTACAAGTATTATTTGCTTTTCCCTGACAGTAAAAGAAGAGATGCATCATGCTCTGATGGGGATGGGGATTTAATAATTGAGAAAAATAATACAATCTATAAGACTCTAGTAAAGGTTAAATGACAAAATGAAAAGATTAATCACCTAGGAGATAAAGGAAAGAAATTGATAAAGTTGAACATTTGAACTATATTTGCAAGAAGTAATTTAAAAATTATTTAACTTTGTTATCGAAGCATTAAAGATACTCACTTCTTCCAATTTTATGTATTAATACCAAAACACTTGTACTTGACTTATAAATTATCAAGAATTCATTACGTTTTCAATGGGTGATCCTGTGTTTACCAAGATTTAATCACAAAGAACAATATTTTTATTGTTAATTTTAATCAACTATTCAGACAAAGCATTTCTTTTTTTTACATGCATTTCTGTTGTTTCACATAGACATGAAGCTATGGTCTTCCTCATTCACGTTATCAAAATGTCAACCATCTTTGTCAAATATATCAACTAAGTCATTGTATTTAGGGGAAAAAAGTCTTTTTTAAAGTTCTTACAGCTGAAACTATGCATTTTGTATTATCACATAAAGTACGTATAAATATAATAAAGAGAAACTTTTTTTAAAAAAGTTTACAAATAGTTTGCTAGTTAAGAATGGTAAATTTTCCATTTAAAAAAAATATAAAATAAAGGTAAATTTATTTGTTGTTTCTTAACATTTGAATTGCATAGTATCATAAAATGTTTAGCTAAACATATGCTATTTAAGAGGAGTCAATGGTTACAATAAGGGTGTAGTAGAATCATCGGTCTTCCTTTGCTCTTTGAATTTGGGAATAATTAGGCAAATGATATATACATAAAAAATAACTCCATTAATTGTATTAGGCATTATTATCAAATTGTGTCAATGTAGCCAATGAAATAAAAATGTGTATATTGCTATAAATTAATTATTTTCTCAGCGTATTATTTTATTTATTTTGAAAACAGGAAGTTAAAGTTATTAAATAAAACAAATAAAATCAATTTTAATTATAATAAATACTATGTGATATGTTTGTATAAACATATTTAACTACTTTACTGAAAGAGCATTCTAAATCCATTTTCTACACATATTTTAATTGGAGTCTGCTGAAAATTTGTGCCAGAAAACATAATAGATACACTTAACATAAGAGATACACTAACTTACACTGCTTCACTTCTTCAAAAGTTTTTTTCTAATGAATTGTTCTAGGAAGAGTATTAAAAATAGCTGAAAAGCATTGCTATGTTTAAATATGTGAAGGGAGCAGGTTTGAACATTGAACAATTATTTCCCACCTCTCTGCTTTGTTTTGCTCTCAAGGGACTCTCTCTTAAGAGGAATTTGTGCTTAGACAATAGTCAGAGAATAGGAGAGATGCAGTTGTTAAATACTGTCAGCACTCCCACTGCTCAATTCTGCAATTTTTTTGTGTTCAGAATTCCCCTATACAGTTCAGAATACTGATATCGGCTTCTGATACCAGGGTTTACTATTAATCAAAATATTTTTAATAAAGGAAAATAATATGTGATAAGGTATCATAGACCTTCACTAATCATTAAAGAAAGACCATCCTGTGAGAGTTTTCATAATCAAAATGGAATCACTTGAGTTAAAAAAAAAAAAAAACCTAATAAATAAAGCTGGAGAAAGGCCATGAAAAGAAGGGATTTCATGAAACTATGCCTAACAATGGCTATCACAAAGGATTCTGCAAAGACATAACCTTGCTTAGAAACCATTTTACACACAAAAAAATACTTGTGCAAGGACATCTGCCCAGCAACTGTCTGTCCGATCTCGGACCGGTGTCACCCTTGTTATTGGTACTTGTAGCCAAGGATAATTATCCCAAAACAATCATGTAGTGCTCCATCTTTTTTCCTTTAAAATCCTTTGTCTTCCTTTACCCACCTGAACACGCACATAGTGTACTATGGCAATGCCCAATTCGGATATCATTTTCTCTTGGAGAAACTCTCTACTTGTTATTTAGGTTAACAACCCCAAGACCAGATTTATCCTCTTGCTTGTAAAACGAAAACCAAAAGAAGCACAAGAATACACACGGGAGTATATGACACTGCATATGAGGTAATGAAGTAATCTCTGAGAGACAGAAAACAAAAGAGGTGAGCCATATGATTGTCCTAACTTACTGCCTAGGCAGAGTTTCCAGGCAGCAAGGCAGGAATAGCGGGCTCCTGGAGTTGAACAAAGTCAAGAGCTCCAGGGGTACCAAGGTGGCTACAGTTCCAAGGTCAGAGAAGACAGAGATTCAGGAAAGAAATCTCTGGTATCTGCAGATGTTCTCTCTTGAGTAGTTAGCAGAATACTGATTAGTACATGCATGTGCATAATCTACTCAATGCCAGGGAAACAAGCATCAGTAAGGATTAAAAGGAACAGTGCCTGACATTCATATAGGACCTGGATTACACCTATCCTTGCCAGTCGAATGAAAGAAAATCTCAATTCACAGAGCATTTGGTTAAGTAATCAGAAAAGTCTTGCCTCAGGAGTAGGAATTAATTACATTTAGACAGCATACTGATCTGAATCCATCAAAAAACCATAAAAGTAATATCTGAAAGGATCAAACTGTTTCCACATAAATTCACTGTGTTCTAGAGAAAAGCTCTGATATATAAATATATTTTTATGTTTATATATAATCAAAATATTCAGCACCCACAAAGATAAAATCAACACACAAAATATTCAGCACTCGCAAAGATTAAATTAACAAAAACTGTCATCCTATCAAAAACTGCAGATAAGTTAAAAAGTCCTTAACAGATTCACAAAGAGATTGACAGCACAAAGTTTTGTAAGGATTTAAGCAGCTGGATCTCTCATACTTTAATGGTAGGAATGTAAAATATTTTAGCAACTTCTGAAAACTTTGGCAATTTCTAATTTTCTCATAATGTTAAACATACACCTATACTCTGACCAATAACTCCATTATCAGATATTTATAGCCCCCAATAAAATAAAAACATATATTCACAAAAATAAGTTGTATAATAATGTATACTTTATTTAAATGATGTAAACCTTACTTAAAAGAGCTGAAATTTAGAAATGTTCTACATGTCTGTCAAAGGAAGAATGGGTAAGTAAAGTGTGAAATATTCACACAAGAGATTACCTTTCACCAATTAACTATTAATGGGCTTCTGAAGCACATAATGATATGATTATTCTCAAACACATGTCAAGTCACAAGAAGTCAGACATAAAGGAATACAAACTGTTTGCAGTCCCAAAACAGGTAAAACTAATGTGTAGTTAGGAGAAAAGTGATTGCTTCTCTAGTGAAAGGTATTGACTGGAAGAAATCTTTAGGAAACTTTCTTGGGTCATATTTGTACTTATTAGTGGAAGTAGAACCATTAGCTAAGTTAACAAAAAAAAAAAAAAAAAAAAAGAAGAAGACCCAAATAACAAAAATAGAAAAGAAGAGGGAAACACTACAACTGATACCACAGAAATACAAAGAATCATAAGAGACTATTATAAACAATTGTAAGACAACAAATATGAAAATCTGGAAGATATGGAAAAGTTTCTAGACACATACAAACTACCAAGACTGAACCAAGAATCCTTTAAATGTCTGAAAAAGAATTCAGAGCAATGATCTTAAGGAAACTTGAAGAAGTAAAGGAAGACTCAATTAGAGAACACAATGAAACAAGAAAAAATATCCAAATTATGAAGGAGGAAATCTACAAAGAGATTAATACCTTAAAAAAGAGTGTAGCAGATCTTCTAGAAATGAAAGAGTCACTCAATGAAATAAAAAAACAAAACTGAGAGCTTGAGCAACAGGGTAGAGCAAGCAGAAGAAAGAATTTCAGATCTTGAAGATGGCCTTTTTGAAATAACTCAGGCAGACAAAAAAGGAAAAAATAATTAAAAATAACTAGGAAAATCTAAGAGATATAGCAGACAACTACAAGTGCTCTAACATCCAAATTGTTGGTATTCCAGAAGGGAAGGAGAAAGGAAAAAGTATTGAAAATCTATTCAAGGAAATAGTAACAGAAAACTTCCCAGGTGTAAGGTGAGATACAAACCTTCTGATCCAGGAAAGTCAAAGATCCCCAAATAGATTCAATCCAGAAAGATCCTCTGAAAGACACATTATAGTTAAATTTGCAAAGCTCAAAGACAAAGAGAGAATTTGAAAAGCAATAAGAGAAAAGCATCAATTCGCTTATAGGGGTAGCCCCATCAGACTAACAGCCAACTTCTCAACTGGAACCCTATGGGCCAAAAGAATGTGGAATGATATACTCAAAATACTAAAAGAAAAAAAAATGCCAGCCAATAATTCTTTACCAAGCAAGGCTCCCCTACAGAAATGGGGGATAAATAGTGTATTTCCAAGATGAACAAAAGTTGTGGGAGTTCACCACCACCCAACCAGTCCTGCAAGAAATACTCAAGGGAGTCATTCATCGGGAATCTGAATAATGGTGACCACTATCACAAATATGCAAGAAAGAGCAAAACCCACCATTAAAACAAAAATGCCAGCAAGAGACCCACCTCACCTGTAGAGACACACATAGGCTAAAAGTGAAGGGATGGAAAAAGATATACCATGCAATGGAAACCAAAAACAAGCAAGAATAGCTATTCTTATATCAGACAAAATAGACTTTAAACCAAAAAACATAAAAAGAGACAAAGAAGGCCCCTATGTAACGATAAAGGGATCTATCCAGCTAGAAGACATAACAATCATAAACATGTATGCACCCAATACTGGAGCACCTGGATATATAAAGCAAATACTCTTAGACCTAAAGAAAGAAATAGGACCTAATACATTAACTGTGGGTGATCTGAGCACCCTTCTCTCAGTATGGGACAGATCTTCCAGGTAACAAGTCAACAAAGAGAGACAGGATTTAATCTACACCTTAGACCAACTGGACCTGATAGATATATACAGAACATTTCATCCCAAAACTAAAGAATATACTTACTTCTCATCAGCTTATGGTACGTTCACCAGGATAGACTACATATTAGGTCACAAATCTAGTCTCAGCAAATTTTTAAAAATTGATATCATTCCAACTATCTTTTCAGAGCACAGAGGACCAAAACTGGATATAAACAATAAGCAAGATGCTGGAAGCTATACAAATACATGGAAACTAAGTAATAGGCTCCTGAATGACCTTTGGGTTTAAGAAGAGACAGAAAACCTGAACAGACCAATAACAAGCAACGAGATTGAAGCGGTAAATGGCAATCTTCCAACAAGATGGCTTTACAGCTGAATTCTATCAAACTTTTAAAGAGGAGTTAATACCAATTCTCTTCAAACTATTTCAAAGAATTGAAACAGATGCTAATCTCCCAAACTCATTCTATGATGCCAATATAACTCTGATACCAAAACCAGATAAAGATACCAAAAAACAAAATTATTGGCCAATATCCTTGATGAGCTTAGATGCTAAAATTCTCAACAAAATATTAGCAGTCAGCATATAGCAACATATTAAAATAAATTATACACTATGATCAAGTGGGTTTCATCCCATGGATGCAAGGATGGTTCAACATACAAAAGTCAATAAATGTGATACATCCCATCAACAAACTCAAAACAAAGACCACATGAATATGTCAATAGATGCCAAAAAAGCATTTGACAAAATTCAACATCCCTTCACAATAAAGACTATCAACAAATTAGGTATAGAATGAAAATATCTCAACACAATCAAAGCCATTTATGACAAGCACACTGCCAGTATCATTCTGAATGGGAAAATACTGAGAACCTTTCCCTTAATAACAGGAACAAGACAAGGATGCCCACTCTCACCACTTCTATTTTACATAGTACTAGAGATACTAGCCAGAGCAATCAGGTTAGAGAAAGAAATAAATAGAATCCAGATTGGAAAAGATGAAGTCAAACTTTCTCTATTTGCAGATGACATGATACTATATAGAAAAACCTAAAGACTCTATCAAAAAACTCCTAGAGCTGGAGTTCATTAACATTGCAGGATACAAAATAAATGCCTCCAAATCAGTAGCATTTATATACTCAAATAATGAAATAACAGAAAGAGAAAACTAAGAAAGTAAGTCTGTTTATAATTGTCACGAAAAATTAAGATACCTAGGGATCAATTTAACCAAGGAGGTGTGAGACCTCAACAATGCGAACTACAAACCACTTCTGAAAGAAATTAAAGAAGACACAAAAAGATGGAAAGATATTCCATGATCTTAAGATTGGAAGAATTAACATTGCAAAAATATCTGTGCTACCCAAAGTGATATACAGATTCAATGCAATCCCCATCAAAATACCAATGACATTCTTCACAGAAATTTTTTTTAAAATCTTAACTTTCATATGGAACAACACAAATTCCTTAATAGCCAAAGCAATCCTGAGCAAAATAAATAAATAAATAAATAAATAAATAAATAAATAAATAAATAAATAAATAAATAAATAAATAAATAAATAAATAAATAAATAAATAAAATAAAGCTGGAGGCATAACACTACCTGACTTCAAATTATACTAGAAAGCTATGGTAACCAAAACAGCATGGCACTGGTATAAAAATAGACATTCAGACCAGTGGAGTAGAACTAAGACCCAGAAATCACCCCTCAGCCTTCTAGCCATCTGATTGGACAAAGGCAACAAAAATCTACATTGGGGAAAAGACTGCCTCTTCAACAAGTGGTGCTGAGGAAACTGGATATACAGATGCAGAAAAATGAAACTAGATATGCATCTCTCACCATACACTAGAATCAACACAAAATGGATTAAAGACTTAAGTATAAGACCTGAAAATGTAAAATTACTAAGGGAGCATATAGATGAAACACTTCAGCAATTAGGTCTGGGCACAGACTTTGTGAACATGAGCCTGAAAGCATAGCAGCAAAAGAAAAAAATAAACAAATGGGACTATGTCAAGCTAAAAAGCTACCGCACAACAAAGGAAACAATCAACAGAATGAAATGACAACCTACAGAGTGGGAGAAAATTTTTGCTAACTATGCATCTGACAAGGGATTAATACCCAGAATATATGTAGAACTCAAGCAATTATACAGTAAAAAAACAAGTAACCTAATTAAAAAACGGGCAAAGGAGCTGAATCAACATCTCTCAAAGGAAGATGTACAAATAGCCAAGAGATACATGAAAAAAATGCTCAACATTACTAGTCATCAGGGAAATGCAAATTAAAACTACATTGAGGTACCAACTCACCCTTGTTAGACTGGCTATAATTAAAAAGACTGGGAGTAATAAATGCCAGTGTCAAGAGAAGGGAAGACTCCTACACTGTTGGTAGGACTGTAAATTAGTACAACCACTATGAAAAACAGTATGGAGTTTTCTCAAACAACTACAGATAGATCTTCCATAGGATCCAGTAATCCCACTTCTGGATATATACCCAGAGGAAGGGAAATCATCATGTCAAAGGGATACCTGCATTCCCATGTTCATTGCAGTTCTGTTTACAATAGCCAATATATGGAACCAACCTGAATGTCCATCAATGGATGATTGGTAAGGAAACTGTGGTATATATACACCATGGAATACTACTCTGCCATGAAAAAGAATGCAATACTCCCATTTGTAACAGCATGGATGAACCAGGAGAAACTTATGTTGAGAAATAAAGTACAGAGGGATAAATACCACATGTGCTCACTCATATGTGGGAAGTAAGAGAGAAAGAAGGAAGGAAAGAAAGACCACTGTAATGCATTGTTCTTACAGAGGGAGGGAACATTCCTAGGGTTACAAAGTGGAGTGGGGTGGGAAATGGGAGGGGGAGGGGGAGGGAGGTTGGGGGATAGGTGGGTGGGGGACACATGGTACAAAAGTAATTTCTGGTAATGGGTGTGCTGCCAGCATGAATCTGGCCCTCACATCATGGGCGCAAGGGGTGATAATTAGCTTTGTATCTCATGAATATTCATAAAAAAAATATATATTTTTTTCAAATGGAAGTAAGATTCAGATGGCATGTGTTCCACTCTTAATAACAATCACGTTTTCATTCGAATATGCAATCTGCTATGACACTCTGAATATCTAGGGAATATTACATAGTAAAATTTATTAATGGTCTATCCTGTGAAAAGAAAAATCTTCCAAATAAGGTAATACATATGAAAAGCAAAAATAAAAATTTGCACGGTGTAAAATATTGTTTCTTTGATTGGGTAACTATAGTATATGTATTTTAATTTTAAAATAGGACAAGTTAACACATTGCTACCAAAAATATTTATAGATTTTAGCCTGAAGACTGAATTTTCAAAAGTGAAATAAAGATGTTTTGATTATCTAAAAACTTTCCAAAATATAAAGCAAATTTGTATCAATATAGTTTGGTTTTTATGTACATGCACATAGTTCAAAGAATCAAATAGCTTTACAAGGCTTAAAACAGAAAACAGCGGTTTCTTGCACTGTTTACCATCAGTTCTGCTCCCTAGAGACCATAATTTTGTTTATTTAGATGTTTATTTTTAGAATTAACTCCCCTGTTTATAAATATGATGCTTATAGTACTATTTTTATATTTCAGTTGTAGATATTAAGTATTAATTTCCATATATGAAAGATGAAGATTTACCTTTCTTTTAAAGCTGAGTCCTTAGTATGCTATGGCCACATCTCTCTTCTTTCATAATGTTTTCTTTCCTCCTGTTATTATTATTCACTTCATGATTGATGTTTGCTCAGTTAAGATTTTTGTTATTATTATTATTATTATTATTTATTTCCTAACAATCCTACAACTAAACAAACATAAAACATATAAAACTTGTAATAAATCTCTTCTCCAACATAAATCTCCTGTTATAAGTCTACTCTCATACAAAAAATCAAAAATTTCTTCTCCACTATTGCAAATACATGAGGTGATCTATTGATTTCATCTTTAGGAGAATTAAGAGAGTTCTATCTTGAAGTCATGACTTGTTCAATAAGGATTAATAGCAGTAAAACTGTGGGTGTACTATGCATAAATTCTCATTTAAATTCTTAAAGATCATTTTTATTATCCTTGAATCTATGGCTCTGTAAATAATTCATAAAATGACAAGTATAAACAAATAAAAGGGATCCATTGATTCAATGTTGAAAAGTTCACTATTGTATACTTTAGAGTACCTATATTTTCATTCACTGTGCTGGTCACTTGATGGGACTGTCTTTTTGTATGGGTATTTTTAAAAGTTTTATTTATTTATTATTAGTAAATAATAATTGTATATATTTATGGGGTACAATGTGATATTTTGATACATGTATACATTGTGGAATGATTAAATCAGGCTAATTAGTATATCCATTACCACAAATATTTATCATTTCTTTGTGATGAACATTTAAAATCCTCTCTTTTAGCTATTTTAAAATATGCAATACATTATTGTTAAGTGTAGTCACTTTGCTGTGCAATAGAGTACACTAGAACTTACTCCTCCCATCTAACTGTAACTAGCTACCCACTGACCAATGTCTCTCCTTTCCCCATTCTCCACCGTACCTCTCCCAGTCTCTTATAACCACTATTCTACTCTCTATTTCTACGAGTTCAACTGTTTCAGATTCTACACGTAAATGAGGTCATACTGTGTTTGTCTCTCTGTGCCTGGTTTCTTTCACTTAACATAATGTCCTCTAGGTTTGATGGGTTCTTCTTATGTAAATGTTTACTTTATAAATTTCTTGAGTAATGTCACTGAGTAACGTCTTTTCTTCGTTTTCTGTGCCTCTTTTTCTAACCTCCTGCAAGATACATATTAGATATCCTGGATTGGTCCTCTAATTTTCTTATATTGTTTTATAATTCTTTTTGCTTTATTTTCTGAAAAATTTCTTCAACATCAACTTCCAAATTTCTTATAGGTACTTTTAATTTACTATCATATTTTGATTGCCTATGTTTCTTTATGGTTTTCTGCATGCATCTTATTCTTATTTTGGGATGTTTCCACTAACTCTCTGAAGATGAATATCTTAGCACTCTTTCTCTTTTGAAGTATCTGTTTCCTTCAAATTGTTTTTTGTACATTTGCTTTAGACTCGTGTGTTTTTGTGTGTGTGTGTGTGTGCATGTGTTAGAGCCGTCTGCATTATTTGGTGTTGAATGCCTGTCTCCTGTTATGTATGATTGAAACAGTAAAAACCTAGATTAAAACTCAGTGAGTAAGCGTGCATAGTAAAATCATTGGTTGTGAGTTTCACTGTAATGTGATCAGGCTTAGTTATTTAGTGGGGAAATACCATGTCAGAATCTTTAATACTCTATTTATCAGTCAGGTTGAACCATAGAAGTAGAAGTAGTTGAAGACATATTAAAAGATTTATTGCAAGAGATTAGCATATGCAATTGTAAGGGCTGGCTAGGCAAATCTAAAATCCTTAGGGAGGACTAGCAGGAAGGGCAGGCTGGAACTGTGCGGCAGAGGTTGAAGCTGCTGTATGTGCGTGGAATTTCTTGATTCTACATTTAAGGCTTTTCAATGGATTGAATCAAACAACTTCAGATTGTCTAGGATATTGTCTTTACTGATTGTTGACTTTAATCACATCTTAAAAAACACTTTCAAAGCAACACCTAGATTCATGTTTGATTCAATAACTTGGAACTGTAGCCTACCCAAGTTGACACAGGAAAGAGACCATCACATTTAGGCTACCAAGAAAAAATAGGCATTGCCATTTATATTCTGTCATGGTTCTTTTTATTTGTTCGTATTTAAGTTATTTTATGACTAATTTACAAATATGAGAAAAAAGATTTAATAAAAAAATAATTAGAAATTATAATAAATATTTAAATGCAGCACACATTTTTCCCCCATATTTTTCTCATATGGAATATATGGAATACACATACACACATACTCCTATTGGGCAACATTATTTGAATGCAACAAACTTCTCATCTGGTCTTTATAAACCTGGAGTGTATCCATCTTGTAAATACCAATTCCAGAATTTAAATACATCTCCCATGTAGTCTAACTTATTGTTATCTCTTTTTCTTCTTCTTGAACTTCTGCCTACAAAATGTATTACTAGAATCATTTTAAAACAATCAACAGATTATCATTTTACTGAAGAGAGATCAGACATCTTCTTTCCTGTATAAATGTAAAGCATTTTTACTCTTGAATGACATAAATCTATACAAATTAATAAATCCAGTAGTTTGTTTTTATTTGTACATTTGTTTCCTTCTAATCACCTTTGTATACATACCTCTTTCAGCATGTGTCCTTATAAATTATATCCAATAAATTTGGCACACAAACATTGTAAAACAAGGAATGCTACCACAAAACCTCAAAGCAAAACAGAATATTCTAGGTTCTGATCACAGAATATTAAGTATAAAAGACCTTTATGTTAAATTACTAATTCAATGGAAATACCATTTTTTTAATATTTAGAAATATATATTTGCTCATTTATTCCTGAGGTTGAGAAAATTCATGAAGGATATTGCAATCCAAATAATCCTAGTCTGGGATTTGCATGTGTGGTCAATTTTGTCATCATCATTACAGTCTAGAGTGGTGCCATTTATATGTTTAGATCCTTCTAAATTGCCGGGTAATTTTGAAATATCTTTGTCAGTTTTGTTTGAATTCTCAACAATGTTCAATGAATGCAAAGAGAAGATTTTAAAAAATGTTCTCATCAGTCTGCTTTTAAATCTTTTGACATACAATGCAGTATTGCAGACAATGCAATAAGAATGATGTAATAATGATTTATTTCACCATGATACCAATCTTCCTGTCATCTATGCTTCTTCTATTTTCTTATTATTAAAAACTTATTTATAATCTAAAACTGATGCAGAATGGTGAAGTAATTCTTGGTGTGATGAAATAAAAAAAAGTTTCAAGATAGAGAAAAAATAAGATCACTAAAATTCTGTAAGTGTCAGATTTTTTTAAAAGAATCAAACAGACCATGTGGTAATTGCAAGATTGTTAGGGTTTTATTCCATTTTTAAAAGTTTTCCTTTGTTCTTTATAAGAACTTCTTTAAAATCAAATACTTAGAACTGTTCAAAAGTAAACTGAAAATCTACAGCTGGATCCCATAGACCATGATGTATGCTACAGGTGGAAAAGGATCTTACAATTTCATAACAGAAACAAATAATCTTGTTTGTCAGAGTTTAAAGAGTCATAAGGGAGCATCAATCTATGATGTCTCAATAGTCAGTATGTAAACTTCCTGCTTCTACATGGTCCTCCATCCTTAACTGTTGTTAATGTCCTGCCCTCTATGTAATCTTGGTTGTTGGAGTGGTGGAAGGACAATTTATTTGGCTGAATAGATTAAAGAAGTAAAATTGGATAAACCTATTCCTTCCTAAAGAGACTTTCATTGGCTGTTTCTTTCTTCTGTCCTACTTCAGCTCCCACTTAAAGCAGTAAGAGCATCACCAATTTCTGAGCACTTACTGGGCTTCTATAGCACAAATTGTGTTGCTTCTTGATTTACACCACTGTTGCTTATCTTTTGGGGGACTCTAGGTCAATTCTATTTTTCTCCTTTTTATTTTCCAAAATTATGTTACTATAATTTCTATCTCTCTTCTTATTTTATGCCTTAGAAATTTCTAAACGTCATTTGCTGGTCTTTTAGAACAGTGTGGAAGTACATGTATTTTTCAAATCTGCCATCTTTTGCTGCAAGTTTTAAGCACTTGCACCATCAAAGCACAATACTTCCACATTTTTACAGGGGGGATTTATTAATATCAGCATGTAAACCAAATAACATTATAAATGACTACAACTTTATAAAGGATTTTAAAATATGACTCTGTATTACTATGTAAAAAATATAATTTTTTCTAGTTTTAAAAATATATTTAATTCTGCAATCTTTATGACATAAACATATTAAAAATATATAGACAAATATAAATACACAACTTAAATAATGATATAAGCCAATACATATTTATTAACAAGAATATCTATTTTATTAAAGACAAATATTCATTATAACTCTCTCTTGTCAACAATTTAAATATGGCAATGTATATAAAATAAAATTATTGATAAATTAACAAGTATTTTACACATCAGTTTCTCAAAACATGAATTTGAAATATCTTTCCTTTCCCTTAAGTCCTAGATTTTCTCCAGTTTGAACAAACATTGGAATTATTAACTCTGCACCTAAGCCAAATAACTGATTAAAGACACATAATGTATCTGTTTGCATGAATGTGCAAGTATTAGTTTAAAAAGCAGCAAAAAATTAATGAAGATTTCTAAGAAATCCAAAGAATCCACTTACTGGATAATTCAATGTCATTAATTAGGTGTCTCATTGTAATGTAGAGATCGATCCTTTCCATTTTTTTGAGTGTCCATATAAAAGAAATAAAGCTCACATTTATGACATCACTGGACTAAGAAACTTGATGACCATTGGATTACTATTTATCAAGTTGGTATGAGAGGAGCAATAAGATAAAAATGAATGTCGGTTACTTCTGGGGTTGAAAACAAAGAGGTTTAACAAGAGATGAAATCATTTTTTTCCTATTTGCTTAAAAATTGAGACCACATTGTTTTTATATTTGTTTTGCCGACTGTATGCCACTCCTTGAGGTCTAATTATGAATGTCATAGTTCCTCTTTTTTAGAAGACTACAGTATTTAAAACTGTAACTGGAAGGCAGATAAATAAACATAAAAATTATAACAGAATACAATATAGATATACCTTTATGAAATACTTTAGAATGACTGTCATCAAACCTTTCCAGTGAAGGGGCAGATAGCAAACATTTTAGGCTTTGACAGTTACATGGTTTCTGTTGCAGCTATTCAACTTTGCCATTACAGCATGAAAGCATCTATAGAAGATATTTAAGTGAATGATCTTGGCTGTGTCCCCCAAAAACTCTTATTTATGGACACACTGATATTTGAATTTCATGTAATTTTTACATGTCAAAAAATATTACTATTTTAATTTTTATTCCAATCATTTAAAACTTTAAAACCCATTATTACCTTGCAGGCTCTACCAAAAACATGGGACATTGACTGCTAATGCTTATACTGGAAAAACAAAATTTTGGTATCAGTAAAGGTTTCACATAAGAAATAGAGTTTGAAATGAGATTATCAGTTTTGACTAGGGAGTTAAGTTAAAAGTCTTTCCAGTTAGGTAGAGTGGGTTTTGCAGGGCACTCTGGTGAGAAACAGTTCAGAATTTGGGGAAATTGCAAGTAATTATGTAGGCTTTGATATTTACGTATGGGTGTGTAAAGCTAGGGCTGGGTCTGGAGCTCAGTGACCCCTTGAACCTGATGTCCAGACTGGGTCAAAAATCCTTCACAGGTAGGTCTAGGAGCTATGTAACAGGAAAAAGGTCCTTGGAGCCACGGGTGAAGAAACAAAAGGCTTTATTTTTAGACACAAGCTTTGATGACCAGCAGTCCAGAGCCACAGCCTCACACACTGAAGAGCACACAAAAATAGCAACAAGCCAAAAGATACATGGGCATGCATGTGCACTAACTCTACTCCCACAGAACCTGTTTACAAAGAATGAGCTGCACCACACCCAGCCGGACCTGAGGCGAGGGGGCCTGACTAAACTACTCTATTTTCCTCAGAGGGTGGAAGACATAAATGCCAAGCAATGAGAGTAGAGATGAATTTGGGATAAATTACAAATTATAGTAAATTATAATTTTATGTAACAGATGTAACAAGACATTAATGGAATTTAGAATAGGGAATAGAAGACTCAAATAGTTATTTTTGTAAGGCTCACTTCTCTGGAATATACCAGAGGAACAAGACTATAAACAGAGAGCTTATTATTAGATAGTTCACTGTAAAGTGCAAGAAGAAACTTAAGGTGACCTGAACTTCAGTAATGATAGTGATTCACTTAGTATATTATTTGTACATGCCACTTAATGGGAAGATTAAATATTTTACCACAATGGATTGGATATTACGTCCTTATTATCAAGAAATACAAATTATATTGTTATGGAAAAAGTCACAAGGAAAATGCAGACACTCGGAGAAATGGAGAAGTCAGATGATTTATTATGCTGGTGTCCCAGAGGAACTCATGTTCCAACAACCTGGGCCATGAACGCAGGGAGAATTGGGGCTATATACCTTTCTTGAGCAAGCAAGCAAGCTTTTCTATTGGCTCTATCTGTATCCAGGCAGAGTCATACAAATGGGGTCTTCACCAGGTGAATAAAAGTGGGTAGGGGGCTTCTTCAGGTGGGCAAAACTGAGTCACAGAGATAGGGAATGTGGTTAAGGGGCTTTTTGCAAAGTGAGCTAGAGAGCAAGCCGGTCTCTCACCCACACAGGAAGAGCTGACAAGCTGGCAAACTGCAGAGTCACAGAGCTCAGAACTGTATTTAGCTGTTAACCCTTTACATAATCTTTAGATATTTCTTACAAGCAAGCATATTTCAGCTATAAAACTAAAACAAGGATTAATATTAGGAGAGGATAAGGAATTTGTCTACTTCAGTGTAACAAAAGAAATCAAAATATCTGAGATCCAATGTGTGGAATGTTGTCAAGAGCTGAGCAGAAACGAGCTGACTGCCAGGTGTTGAGGTGGTCATGTAAAACAACAACCTAGAAAGAAAGTAACAGGTAAGTCTTTAATTACTTACTGAGACAATATAAGCAAGAGACTGAACAGGAAAGATTGCTGGCTCCCACAATGTTCCAATTTCTCCCATGGAACAGCTCCAGGCAAAGTTCAGGTGCACAGATGCAGATGTGGGAATCTGCTCACTACCAAGGAGCTATGAGCAAAAGACTTCTCCCCTTGTTTGGACTGTGGGCTTAGGGAAAGGTAACAAGGAAGGGCTAGAAGTTGAAAAGTACTGAGTCAGAATGGAGAAAAATGTCTTCAAGTTTTTGACTTTCTCCCCCTCTCCTACCTGCATCGTCTCCACTCTCCCACAAGGAGTTTTCAGCAAAGGCACATGGAGAAGACCTCTACTGGGGACCCCAATAGAAGGCCTAAGATGGAGGTGCCTGAGCCAGCAATAGGAGATAGTCACAAGAAGATGTTTGGCCAAAGGGGCCTGAGTCTTTGTCTCCAGCTCCCTTCAGAGACTGCCCCAAGCCTGGTGTGGAAAGAGTAGCTTCCTCCTGAGCAGCCTGCCAGGTAGAGCCTTCAGAACTGGCCATGGTTATGCCTGAAATGTCACACATAGGACATTGGCCTGCAGCTGGACTCCTCAAATATCTCTTAGATGTTCTGTTAAGTGGTAAATGTTAATGAAATATTAACACATCTCTACTTTGACAAGAAAACTAAGGACTCAGCTCACGAGGAGTGAAATCTTGTTTCAGAAACCCAGATAATTTAAGATAGCATAAAGAAATGTAAGATAAATAATGTAGAAAGAATGATATAAACACCAACCACAGCTCCATGATCAGTTATAAAATCAAGTAAGTAATACATTTCTGTGTTTTCTTTCTTCCTGAAATGTCATGTATACATTTGTTTGCCTTATTTTTTCCTCTTTTTTTTCCCCCATCAATTTAGTGTAGGTTGTTTAGGATAACTTTATAATTTATTACTTCATTTCAGGATATTAAGACCTAGTTGTGGCAGAATCAGAAGAGGAGTGAACACCATAGGTACCTGTTCTGGAGAGGATCAGTCTTAATTTGCACAAGATGTATTTGAATTATATTAGGCAGGATCATATACTTGTTACTGTTACTCTTTGGAAGTTTAAGCTTTAGAAAAGGAAGGTGCATGGATACCAAATAATCTCAGGGGTGGACTGTTCAGCTGCAATAGATTGGCTTACTTAGGTACATTTCAAACCTCTTGTAGCTTGACAAAGTACGTGCTCAACTTGGAAAAGCTAACAGCTACGTTCCTAGACTCCCTTACAACTCAGGTTTTACATGTTACCTACCTTCTGTTAAGAAAAAGTCCTATGATGGAAGACACCCTTCTATATTCCTTTTCCTGATAAGCAAAGTAGCAAAGCTACTTTCTTATAGAATGGTAACAAAGGACCAAGTTTCTAGTCCCTAGCTTTGTAGATGATGACATTCTGTGTCCTTCAAATGTGGATCATGGGTGAGATACTATAACGATGGATCCAGAAGTTGTGGCAAATGCTTTTTGATGCCAAGAGAAAAAACAGAGGTAGAAACTCCCTTCAAGTTCAGGGTGAGTTAGACCATTGCAGAAGTAGATAGATTCCATAGATATGACTGTTAAAAGCTCTGTAGCTGCAGAGGATCCAAGACGTATGTTTGGTAGTGGGACTTGATGCATTCCTTGGGTAAAACAAAATGTACTCTAGGGAATGCAGCTGTGATTCACAACAGAGGGCCAAAGTTAGGGTGCAGATCATTCAGGAAGATGGAAGATTGTGTCTCATGCATATCCTGCGATGTAAATCAATGATGTTGCATGGAATGGAAATGGTACATAAACTAAAATAAGTACACACAAAATAGAAAGTGCTTACCAAAGTCTTTAGCAAGGAGAGGAAATCACAAAAGTGAAAAGAAAAAGAAATGGTATGAGAATGGAGTATGTGGCACTCCTGTGAGAGACATGAATGAGGCTTCCAGACTGAGTCTAAAACCAACAGGGAAAAGAGACACAGTGGAAATGTTTCTCTGTATCATTAAATGGAAATGTGAACATCTGAACTTCACAGGTTCAGCATCAAAGTAAAGAAAGAAAAAAAAAGTACATCACAGATTTATATCTAGCTTTTAAGAGGTATGAAAGAAAAAGAAATATTGTCTTTATTTATTTTTATTTTTTTTATTTTAACTTCTCAATGTACATTGTAGTTGATGACCCTTTACTCATTCCTCTTCCCTGCTCCCTCTCTCCCCTCCCGCCCACATCATATCTGTTCATTTGTCTTAACAAGTTTAAGGAATTGTTGTGATTGTTGTGTCTTCTTCCCCCACTCCTTCATTTGTTTATGTGTTTATTTATTTATTTATTTTTAGCTCCCACAAATAAGTGAGAATATGTGGTATTTCTCTTTCTGTGCCTGACTTGTTTCACTTAATATAATTTTCTCTAAGTCCATCCATGTTGTGAATAATAGTATTTCATTCTTTTTTATAGCAGAGTAGTATTCCATTGTGTAGATATACCACAGTTTCCTTATCCACTCATCTGATGATGGACATTTGGGTTGGTTCCAACTCTTGGCTACTGTAAATAGTGGTTCAATAAACACTGGAGTACAGGTATCCCTTCAGCATGATAAATGTAGCTTTTCTTGAAGCACATCTTTTAAATGGGCGATGTACCATAGTTACATGAAATTGTTTATTTTCTTATTCTCTATGAAAATATATATTTCACATAAATAAATTTAATAATATTTGAATTAACCATTTTGCTTAGATTTTCAGCTAATGAGATCAAATTTTAAACTGGGAAAAAATAAATAGCAAGTTTAGTGTCATTTCAGAGCCAGCCATTATGCAGGAAGCATCCCAGTTCTCTAGCATCTCAGTCATGGCAAAAGGGGCAACCTCCCAGCTAGGTCACTTTTCTGATGGAGTTCCAGGAATTATTTAGAATCTCAGCACAGAACCTGCTCCGCCAACCCTCCAATAATGTGTAAGAATCTAATTCCATATGACAAATTTTGTTTGCTTATATTACCTGAAGAGTAATTATTATCATCTATAACTAAAAATTGACACATTGAGCATGCTGATAGAAAAGATTGAATTTTCTTGGGCAAATGTTCATTCCTAAATAATAAGTTCAACTCTGGAAACCAACTTATTTAGGCACAAAAAGAGAAAAATGAAAATATAGCATAATTGAGAAATGGTACCAGCTCTGTATACATTCTAGCTCTACACAGTGAAAGTGCATATGAAATTTAGTTTGTTTATTAAGTGGCAAGTATTTATAATGCATAATTAACTAAAGAATGCTATTTGAAACACCCAATTTTGAGCATACTGAAAGGTAAGTGAATTTTATAATCTCATTTAAAAAGGAAAAATAATGAATGCTATCTTTATAATTACTTTAAAATAAGACACATTTGAATTTATGCAATAATTAAAATGTTCTTGCAGTGGATTAAATGCCCACCAGAGTCACTGAAACTTAATTACCACTGAAACAATTGAGGATGGAAAATCATATTATGGTAATAGGAAGGTAGGATCTTGAAGATGTGATCAGATCATGAGAACTGTACCCTCATGAATAGATAATCCATTTGTGGAATAATGGGAATGGTTCTAGTGGCTTTAAATGGACCCAAATGAGAAGGTTAGCTCTCACTCTCTGCTCCACCATTCTGCCATGTGAGACTGCTGCATCACTGTTACCACCAACAAGACTTACCAGATGTGTTCCCTAGACTTTGGATTTTCCAGCCTCTGAAACTGTAAACAATACATTTTGTTTTCTTATAAATTTCTCAGCTCCAGATGTTTTGTTATAAGCAACAGAAACAGACTAATATAGTTCTATATTTTGATTTTGGCAGTAAATACAAAACTATACATTTGCAAAACTCACTCATCTGTTTACTTAAAAATTAGTAAATTTTGCATAGGTAAACTAAGCCTTAATAAATCTATTAAAATAAAATGCAAATATGTGTATCAATACCCATAAATAAAAAAATCTATAATATTTGATTATTATTACAGATTTTGCTATTTAATTAGAAAAATATCTTGATTATCAAATTTCAATGGATATATTACATATTTTAATATTTGGTTAGAATAAATAAAATCTTTTTTATCTCCTTTCAATTTGTCATTTGCTTCAAGATGCTATGAATAAAAAGCTAATATGCTGCAATTGTGTATAACATTATATCGTTAGGTTTTAATTTGCATGATTGATCTATTTTGAAAAGCAATTTTCAATTTGAATATCAAGGGCAGTATTTGAAGATTATTGCTATTCTGTAATATGTGAACATCATGATCAAACCAATTCTTAAATGTGACACCTGAAATAATTGTAAGCAAAGTAAATACTAGTTATCACGGCTTGCAGACAAGCATGATTTAGTATAAAATATTCAGTGGACTTTTGGTCCAAATAATACTCATATTTTCTTGCCTCTTCCCGCTACGCACAACTATAAATTCTGGAAATTACACAAGAGACAATAGAAGGAGAACTCTGAAAGATGGTGATAAAAACAAGGTGAGCTAGTTTAGGATGCCAGGAATGAAGAAACAGCCTGGAAGATAAGTGTTGGGTGTCCCCACCCAACAGAAGAAGGGCTCCAGACCTACTGTTTCCTGATCCCACAACCTAGCAACAGAAGGCAGCTCAAGTAGGCTCCTTTCTCCCTTGGATCAATCAGGAACCACTCAACTGAGATACCCACTTATAGCTACGAGAAGCAAGGTAAGACAAGTGTTCTCTTTTCTAGTCCGGCCTGAAACTACCCTCTTTAACAAGAAACACAAAGGCAGGAGAACAGAAAAAGCAAGAGGGACCTTGGACAGCAAGTGTCCTGGTCTAGGATGCTTCTCTGTACCTGCAGGCCTGATATTCTCCTCTTCTGCCCAATGACATCAGAGTAACCAGGGGACATTGATAGGAGGCTTTCACCACACCTCTCACCCAGTGAAATACACCCAATAGCCTGCCATGGAGAAACTCTTTCCATCCCCTAAAGCGGCACTAACAGGGATCAGTGGGATCCCTAGCAGCACCAGATAAACCAAGCTGGCCAAAATGGCAATTCAAAAGCTCTGACAATTAAGAAAGTTTGGGAACCAAAATCTAGAAACATGGGCCATATGGCCTTGAACAATCCATTTCTCCCTTTTTGGCTGTGGTTTTCAAAAATAACCATGGAATGTTCTGAGAATGTAATATTCTGAGATAGAGAGGAACTACCTAAAGCAGCCTAGGCCTTGTTCTCTCCCCAGGAAGCAGGACGTCTTTCAAAGCTATAGCCCAATATTTCACATTGCTCCTAATATATATATAATCCAGAGCAAGCTGCCTTTTGGAGTCCCACAGCTGTCATGTAAGTGGGGCACATGAAGTTGAACTTTTGGGGACCAACTCACAATGGGTCCTAGGCTTGTTTTGTCCTGTGATGCCTATCTCTAAGCAACAAATCTATTTTATGTAACTTGTTGTATATGAGTGTGTTCTGTCTCACTGGACTCAGATAAGGTAGTAACCAGTGTACAATGAACCTGCTTCATAGCAAGGACCTGCATGCTAAAGCTAAACAGTGTGACTGCCTGCTAAACTAAACAATTTAAATAGAACTCAAGATCATCTACTGTGATAGATAAAATGTTCAGGATATCATTAAAAAGTACCTATCATACAAAGAAACAAGAAAATCAAAACTTAAAAAAAGACAACTGATACCACCAGCAAGATGAATCTGATGCTGAAATTATCTGAAAATGATTTGAAAGTAGCCAGCATTAAAATGTTTTAACATCAATTACAAATTATCCTGAAATAAATGGCAACAGTAGAAAATATCAACCAAAATTAAATTATTTTAAAAAAGCAAATGGAACTTATAAAAATAAAACCACAACAACAGAAATAAAAAATTTGTTGGATGGGGTCCATGGTATCATGGAATTTAACCAATTAGAGAAACATAGATAAAATAGACCGATAAATAAAATGAACAGAAAAGCAAATCTGTGTGAGACAAGAAGTACATTTCTATTATGAGCATAAGAAAGAAAAATCAGAATGAGACTTAAAGAATATTTGAAGAAATAATACATTAAAAAGTCCCAAATTGGGCAAAAAAACCCCCACAAACATACAAAGGAAAGAAGCTGAAGAAACCTTGCACAGAATAAACACATATCAAGACCCACTGTAATTAAACTTTTAAAAACTAAGGACAAAATCATAAAAGCAGCCAAATAAAAACAATTCATCACCTATAGAGGAACACCAATGCAAATGACAATAGCTATCTGGATTAATGAACGACAGAAAGAAAAGACAATATTTTTCAAGTGCTGAAAATAAAAACTATTATCTGCAAATACTGTGCATGGTGAATCCATGTATCAGTAAAAAAGGGGTAATAATATAAGTTGAAATGTTGGAAGAATTTTTTGCTAACAGACTTACCCTTAAATATTTGCTAAAAGATGTTTTCAAACAAAAAATAAAGAAAGAAAGAAAGAAATTTTGAGCATCAGGAAGGAAAGAATGAATGGAAATATGAGTATCTACAATATATAATCATAGTTGATGACTGAAATAAAAATTATAGTCCCATCTGATATTCAAGAAAATGATATTTAAAACTAAAGAAGGTAAAGGAAAATAAATTTAAGCAAGGCTTCCATTTTTCAATCTGAAGAACAAGACATTGATATCTACAGATTATTTTATAAATCAAATATGTATATTAAAATACCAAGTAACACAGTCAAATCAGTATATCAAAATTTCCAGGGCAAAGAGAGTATACAATAGGTATGCTCAAAAGCTCTAAGTAAGTCAAGATGAAATTTCAAGTAGCACACAGGAAGGCAAAAAATAAAAATAAAGAGAAACAGAGAAAACTAATAAGTAATAAATAAAGAAATGGCAAACCTAAGTGCTAACACATTAATAATTACGTTAAATATCCATGGCATGAATATACCAATCAAAAAAGAAATTAGCTGAGTGGATTTAAAAAAACAGAGCCTAAATATGCCACTTGCAAGAAACACACTTCAACTTTAATGGTCTAAGTAGGTTGGAAGTAAAAGAATAGAAAAAACATAGCATAAAAACATTTCTTTCCCCTCACAAAAATGCTATAGTGGCTATGTTAATGTCTGATAATCTAGACTTTAGAGCAAAGAAAATTACTACAGATAAAGAAGGACATTACTAATGATAAAAGTATATATATTTTTTATTGGTTATGAATATTCATGAGATACAGAGCTGCTTGTCACCCCTCGTGTCCAAGATGTGAAGGCCAGATTCGTACTGGCAGCATGCCCTTTTCCACAAATTGCTTTTGTACCCTGTGTCCCCTACCCAATTATCCCAACCCCCTCTCTCCCCCCCCTCCACTTTGTACCCCAAGGAATGTTCTCTCCCTCTGTAAGTCCAAGGCACACCGTGGTCTTTTCCTTCCTTCTTTCTTATCTCTTAGCTCCCAGTTATGAGTGAGCACATGCGGTACTTATCCCTCTGTGCTTTGCTTATTTTACTCAACATAAGTTTCTCCAGGTTCATCCATGTTGTTGCAAATGGGAGAATCTCTTTTTTATGGCAGAGTAGTATTCCATGGTGTATATATACCACAGTTTCCTTACCTAATCATTTGTCAATGGACATTTAGGTTGGTTCCATATCTTGGCTATTATAAACAGAGCAGCGATGAACATGGGAGTTCAGGTACCCTTCTGACATGATGATTTCCATTCCTTTGGGTATATACCCAGAAGCAGGATTTCTGGATCCTATGGAAGATTGATCTGTAGTTGTTTGAGAAACCTCCATACTGTTTTCCATAGGGGTTGCACTAATTTACAGTCCCACCAGCAGTGTAGGAGTGTTCCCTTCTCTCCACACGCTCTCCAGCGTGTTATTCACTGTCTTTTTCATTATAGCCAGTCTAACTGGGGTAAGGTGGTATCTCAGTGTAGTTTTAATTTGCATTTCCCTGATGACTAGTGATGTTGAGCATTTTTTCATGTACTGGTTGGTCATTTCTACATTTTCCTTTGAAAAATGTCTATTCAGCTCCTTTGTCCAGTTTTAATTGGGTTGTTTGTTTTTTTGCTGTATAACTGCTTGAGTTCCTTGTATATTATGGATATTAATCCCTTGTCAGATGTACAGTTAGCAAATTTTTTTTCCCACTCTGTAGGTTGTGTTGCACTCTATTGTTTCCTTTGCTGTGCAGAAGCTTTTTATTTTGATACAGTCCTATTTGTTTATTTTTTTTCTTTTGCTGCTTGTGCTTTTGAGCTCATGTTCATAAAATCTGTGCCCAGACCTAGTTCCTGAAGTGTTTCTCCTATATTTTCCTTTAGTAATTTTACAGTTTCAGGTCTTATGCTTAAGTCCTTAATCCATTTTGACTTGATTTTAGTATATTAGGAGAGGTGCATATGTAGTTTCATTCTTCTGCATATGGATATCCAATTTTCCCAGCACCACTTGTTGAAGAGGCAGTCTTTTCCCCAATGTAGATTTTTGTCGCCTTTGTCCAATACCAAATGTCTGTAAGCCTGAGGGGTGACTTCTGGGTTCTCAATTCTGCTCCACTGGTCTGAATGTCTATTTTTTGCCAGTACTGTGCTGTTTTGGAAAATCTGGAAGATATGGATAAGTTTCTTGACATATACAAACTACCCAGACTGAACCAAGAAGAGATAGAAAACCTCTTAGAGAGAAAGAAGGCCAATATCAAGAAACGAGATTGAAGTGGTAATCACCAATCTTCCAACAAAGAAAAGTCCAGGTCTGGATGGCTTTACAGCTGAATTCTAGCAAACGTTTAAAGAGGAGTTAATGCCAAGTCTCTTCAAACTATTCCATAAAATTGAAACAAAAGTTATTCTCCCAGAGTCATTCTATGATGCCAACATAACTCTGATACCAAAACCAGATAAAGACACACACAAAAAAGAAAATTACAGGCTGATATCATTGATGAACATAATGGAAAAATCCTAAAAAAAAAAATTAGCAATCAGAATACAGCAACACATTTAAAAGATTATACAACATGATCAAGTGGGATTCATTCCAGGGATGCAAGGATGGTTCAACATACAAAAGTCAATAAATGTGACACCCCATATCAACAAACTCAATGACAAAGACCATGTGATTATCTCAATAGATGCTGAAAAATCATTTGACAAAATTCATCATCCCTTTATGATAAAGTCTCTCAGCAAATTAGATATAGAAGGAAAGTATCTCAACACCACAAAAGCCATTTATGACAAGCCCATTGCCAGTATCATTCTGAATGGGGAAAAAATGAGCTCCTTTCCCTTAATAACAGGAGCAAGACAAGGATGCCCACTCTCACCACTTCTATTTAACATAGTACTGGAGGTACCAGCCAGAGCAATAAGGCAAGAGAAAGAAATAAAGAGAATCCAAATTGGAAAAGACAAAGTCAAACTTTCTCTGTTTGCAGATGACATGATACTATATACAGAAAAACCCTAAGGCTCTTATCAAAAAACTCCTAGAGTTGGTTAATAACTTCAGTAACATTGCAGGATACAAAATAAATGCTCCCAAATCAGTTGCATTTATATACTCAAATAATGAACTAACAGAAAGAGAAATAAAGTAAGCCAATTTACAATTGTCACACACACACAAAATAAAATACCTAGAGATCAATTTAACTAAGGAGGTGAAAGATCTCTACAAATAAGAACTACAAACTTCTTCTGAAAAAAATTAAGGAAGACAGGAAAAGATGGAAAGATATTCTATGCTCTTGGATTAAAAGAATTAACATTGTGAAAATGTCTATACTACCCAAAGCAATCTACGGATTGAATGCAATCCCCATCAAAATACCAATGGCATTCTTCATAGAAATGGAAAAAACAATCTTAACTTTCATATGGAACAATAAAATACCCTGAATGGCTAAGGCAATCATGAGGGAAAAGAAAAAAGATATTTTAATTATATCTGTATATCTGTATAAATCACTGCATATAATAACAACAGAATACAATTTTTTAAAGAGTTCATTGCATATTCAGTAAAATAGATAATTTCCTAAACCATAAAACAAACTCTGGCAAATTTAAAATAATTCTGTGACCATAGTGGAATTAAACTAGAAATCAGTAACAGAAAAACAGGGAAACTTCTAATTATGTGGAAATGAAACAACATAGTTTCAAATAATCCATGAATTAAGCAGAAGGTCTTAAGTAAGATCTTAAAATACCTAGAAATGAATGAAAAGAAAATACAACATATCAAAATATGAAGAGTACAGCTAAAGCAGTGTTGGAAGCAAACTTGATAGTACTAAATGCCTACATTAGAAATGAGGAAAGGTCTCCAATTAATAACTTAAGCTTGTACCTCTAGAACGTAGTAAAAGAAGAGCAAAATAAAACCAAAACCAGCAGAAGAAAAAATATATAAATAACCAAAATAATATCAGAATTCAATGAAGTTGAAAATAGATAAAATGCAAAACAAAAAGCTGGTTCATTGAAAAAAGATCAATTAATAATCATGTAGCAAAACTGACAAAAATGAAAAGAGATGACAGAAAACTCAATAGCAATTTAACGGCAATAACAATAACAAAAAACTCAACCATCAATCCAATTAGTAAATGGGCAAAATATATCAATAGACTTTTTTACCAAACAGGATATTCGGATGTCAAATAAGCCGTGAAAGCACATTCAATATCATTAGCCATCAGGGAAATACAAATTAAAACCACAATGACCTATTTCTACATATCAAAATGGCTTAAAAATTTGTGACAACAGCAAATGTTGGTGGGGATATAGAGAACTAGTATCACTCATACATTGCTGATCGTAATGTAAAATGATACCACCACAGGAAACAGCAGTTTTTTACAAAACTATATTTGCAGCTACCATATGATCCAGCAATTACAAAATTCTTGTTCCCACAAAAACCAGAACTTGAATGTCTACAACAGCTTCATCTGTTAGAGTTGAAAATGTCAATCAGCTCAAGCGAATGGTTAAATTGTGGTTCATTTATACCAGGGACCATAAAATACCACCTGGCAATAAAAAGAAACACCATATTGACACTTGCAACAACTTGGATGAATATACAGGTAATTATGTTGACTAAAAAAATAAATAAGGCAGTTATTCACAGCATTACAAGTGAAACTGGAGAAATCTGAATGAGGTTAGTAGATTATCATTATCAGTATTCTGGATGTGATATTATACAATATTTTACAAAATATTACCATTTGGAGAATCTGGACAAAGTGTACAAGTGTATAAGGGAAACTCTCTGTATGATTTCTCATAAATTTATATGAATATACAATTTCAATTAAGAAGTATGCAATGGATCACAAATAATATACCTGTCATGATTTTCTACCATAACTAAATGATTGCTTTTTTGTGTAATCAGAATGTTCCTTCATGTACACATTAAAGTAGTTGAGCCAATGAAAAAAGCCATATTTAGATTTACAGAGTCAAAAGAGGGAAAGAAAACAGCAAGTTTAAGAGAAAGTACATTTAATAGCGAGCAACAGATGTAAAAAAAGATATTAATTTTAAAAAGGGGTTGTTATAAGAACTAACAACAACATCAAAGTTTATTGACAATTTTTCATTCAAACAAATATATAAGTATAATAACATAGTTTGTCATATTCTGAACAGTTTTAAGAAATCTTTGTCTTAGTTTCAGAGAACGTGCATTTATTAGACAGCAACAAAAGTAATAAAAAAATCTGACCAAGGATCTTGGGATAAAGAGGAAAAAACATCACAATAACTAGTAATAAATGAAAATAATGTATGTAGTAAACTTATACTTCATCTGTAAGGTGTGTGAGAAAATGAGAAGTTGACTTTGCTCCCCATGGATTAAACATGAAATTGATAGAGGTCAACTAGTGGGAACTTCTGATAAAATGTTTATAGGGGGAGTATTGGAAACAGCATTATTGTATCCTCAGAGACTGAAAAAAATAATAAGGGTGAGCTTTTGAAGGAAAGTAAGAAAAGAAGCATTTTGAAATAATTGCTATTTAATCTTGAAACAAACTTAGAGGTGATCCAGAAATTTCGAAGTCAGCCTGACTTCCTTCTCCTGAGCATTCTTGAAGATTCGTGACTTAAAATTTTGTAAATCTAATTATGTTGTTATTTCCCAAGCCAATACGTATCAAACAGACAATTTTAAACCTAAAATTGGCAATAACTGTAATTTCACGAGAATAATTTAAAAAATACTTAAATCTTAAAATGTTTCAAACTTTAAATATAAGAATGATGTCTGATTACTGAGCAAATCTACACAGCATCAATTTTCTGCTTGTGCTGAACTTTAATATGAAAAGTGAAGCACCTTAGCATTTCAGTGTAACACTGGGAAGCAGAAACCCTATTACATTTTCCTCGAAATCCTTCAGACAATTGCCACTACTGCTTACTGTCTTTGTATCACCTTTGATATACACAGAAAATTAATCAAACTTACTTTCAGAGAGGTTAAATGATTTTCCTAGGAAAAAGACACAATTATAAATAGAATATCGAAGCACAAAACAGAATCTTTGTTATGTAAACTTTTGCTGTAATCTATCATATTTTCTGCCACTCACCTGTTATACCTAGATGTCAATGTCATAAATAAATTGTAAATATAGTTTTCACCTCCACTGAAATTTTTTTATTCTTTTCTTAGCCTTATGTTTATATATCATTTCACACACATATTCATTTAATAATTTTGATGCCTACTACATAGTGCATACTAACTATGTCATTTTGTTCTAATT
Source organism: Cynocephalus volans (assembly GCF_027409185.1). Lineage (NCBI taxonomy): Eukaryota > Metazoa > Chordata > Mammalia > Dermoptera > Cynocephalidae > Cynocephalus > Cynocephalus volans. The sequence goes on along the minus strand of NC_084468.1, from coordinate 115,766,187 downwards.
TATTTTAATGTGTCTTGTCACTAACTTCCCACAAACTCCAATGATTATTTTTTATTATCCCTAATTTATGGCTTGGCTAATTTAATGATAGAAAAGTTAATTGACATTGTAGATGTGGAAGTCTGAACTCCAATCCGATGCTCTGGACCTAGGTATAATATCTCACATACATTTTAGGTTTACTAAATACAAAGTATTTTCTACATACACAAATTATAGTGTGTAAATATTAATGGGAAAATAACATAATATATGACTAAAATAATGGACCAATAAGCCATGTCTTAGAGGAAGATCAGAGCCTACTGAGCATAGATACATAACTAAATTCTGAATTTGGAATGTTGGTCTTGGAGTACAAACTTTGAAAAATAAATATCAACTGAAAGACTTGAAGAGTGAAACAATAGCCCATTCTGGTGGGAAAAAAAAGTATAGCTAGTGTACAGAATTAGGAGTAGGGCAGAAAATGTTGGCTGCATGTTTTTGCAAGGACAAATAATGAAGTTTTTTCTCTTTTGTGATAAAAAAAAATGCACATTTTGTCTTGCAGGATTAGTTCAGGAGTTTCTGACCTAGAAAATAATGGATAATGACATTATTCACTGGCCGTGGGACACACAAAATGAGTCAAATTTAGCAATATGCTAATTAATTGTATTTTAGTTTTGTTGAATTAGACATTTTTGTGTAGTTATCAAAGAAAAAAAATGCCTGGTGTTTAATTTAATAAATACATCTGTAATTTTGAAGCAAAATTAAAGACATGGACTGTACAGACATCAGATAATAACTGAAAGCATGGAAATGTAGGATGTGATTCCAGAAGCATATGTATCATGAGAAGATAAAACGGTCAAGTACAAAAGCCTGAGGAACTGAAATATTTTAGCGTTGTGAAACAGGTTTACTGTACACTGGTTACCAACTTGTGTGAGTCTGATGAGACAGAACATACCCTCACAGCAAGTTACATTAAGTGAATTTATTATTTACAGGTAGGTGGCAGTGGACAACAGAAGCCTGGGATTCATTATGAGCAGGTCCTCAGGACTCATGTCTGGGTGGATGTATTCTCATATACATGTGCCCTACTTGCCCCACAGCTGAAGGACACCAAAAAGGCAGCTCACCCTGGGTTTTATTTCCCAGGGATATGGAATCACTGGGCTAAGATATTAAAGGACATTCTGTTTCTTGAAGCAGGGCAGGGGTTAGTTGCTCAACAGAGCCCAGGCTGTTCCAGCCAACTCCTTTTCCTAGGATGTTGCATTCCCAGCACATTCTACAATTATTCTTGAGAACTGTAAGTGAGAAACAGGGGAGAACTGGGTTGGTCCAAGAACACTTGAGAGCTGTCCTGCAAGGATTAGTAGAGGAATAGTAGACTTAAATCAAAATTTAAAAAGTCAAAGAAGATTAAAAGGAACAACAGTAATAATATTACAACTAGTAATAACAAGACAACTCTGGTTCAGATTATGTGTCAGAGACAGATTTAAGTGCATCACACGGGTCAACTCATTTAATCTTCAGAATGAACCTTATTTCTTTGCTATTCATGTATTAACTTACTCCATGAAGAAGCCCAGTGATGTAAGTGCTATTGTCTCCTTAATTTCCATATGAGAAAACTGTGGTAAAGAGAGGTTAAAATTCTCTAATATCATAACAGTGAGGAATTAATAAAACCTAGGTTTATCTCCAGTTAATCTGGCTCCAGAGATGACATTCTTTCCTGTTTCAGGGAGGCAAGAGAAGAGAGACTTCACAAGCAAAGGAAAGAAAAAGATACATTCATCATTGCAGAGATGATAATTAAAATAAGGAATAAAATGCTACCATTGGAGTCAGCAATAATAGTGCCATTGGTGAACTTAGAAAGTACAATAAATTGGAGTTTAAGTGTTAGTTGATAAAGACATGGGATGAGGAAAGTGTGTGTGCGTGTGTGTGCGTGCATGTATGTGTGTGTGTGTGTGAGAGAGAGAGAGAGATAGAGAGAGAGACAGAGAGAGAGAGAGATCAGGTACAGACTTGAGTAAATTTTAAGTGATAAAGAGAGGGACTCCTAAAAGGGAGAGTTTGAGAAAATGGCATAATTAATGCATTTAGGTATTTGAGGAGTATGCAGACAACAATATTGAAACAAAGTTGGTAAGATTAACCATAGAGAGAAAGAAGCATATATACCTTGTCCACTGTAATATACCTACATGTTGGCCATCACAATAAATAGATGTTTCCTGACATTTGAATAAAAGAAATACTAAACTCTTTATTTTTAAGTTAATAAACTATTATTGAATTAGCAAAAATACTCTAATATTTATGTCATAATGACTTTTCCAAATAAAAAGTCACATTTTCTAGTCTACTTTAATTGAATTAAATATGCTCTGTGCTGAATTGTGTCAATTTGTCCAAGGAATCTACCCAAATCAAAAAAAAAATAATTCAGAGTTTGGGTGTAAAAAGGATTGGGTTAAATATTTGAAGCCTATTACTTGACTAGAAAACATTTTGCAAGTAATAAAACTATAAGTTTAATAAGAAACTTTATGAAAACATACTTTTTAAAAAAATTGTACTGAGATTGCATATCACAGTCTTAGTAATAATCAACTGTCATGGCATAACAATTTATCTTTTGTATCATAACTAGATAAATATAGAGTTTAATTTAGTTTCTCTAAATGAGCTGTTTGCATAGTTCTCCATAATGTTTGCTATAAAATAGCTGGGGTGAAAAAACTGATGATGAATTAAAAACCTTAGCTAAATTCTTAAAAGAAATTTAATATTTTCTCAAACTTCAGAAAATATAGCAACATTAATACAAGCCCCTAATATGTTATTGAACACTAGAACAGCTAATTAGACTATTGAAATAAATTTATCAATATAAGAGCTTTGAAACAATCTCAGCAATAAACTGTATAAGATTTTCATTTTAAGTAAAAAGTTACTGGTCTTCAGTATCCTCAGTTATAATAAAATTGGTTAAATAATAGAAACAAAGTTAAGACTAATATATGTATTATGGTAATTAGTCAAGTGAAATTCCTATATCCATGCTCTTTTGAAAAAGGCCATCATAGCAATTATCTAGTCATATTTCATTGTTTATTTACAAGCATGTCCCCAAGCACAGTCTCTGGAAATGAAGACATATTCAGCTAACTTTGAGAATGTTAGAGTTTATAAAATTTTAATGTTAAAAGGCCAACTATGATTATATTTAGGATATATCTTTCAAAAATGTAATATTTGGAAATATCACAGATCCTATATAGTTCAGGGCACCACCCATAAAGAGGCTCTATAAATTCATAAGTTTTCATCTCTTAGAGACTATAACCTAAAACATTTAAATGTTTCCAACATTTTATGAAACACTAAATACAGAAAACATAAATATATTAAAATCACAAGTAGTGAATATTCTGTCTTGTCACAGCTTTATTTTTGTCATGAATATATTAGTGTTTTTATACAGATTGTGATATGGCATGAAGTAACAAACAAACATATTAGTACTTGTTTTGAAGGGACATTTTCAATGATTACTGTCATCAGACTGGGAAATATATAAAAGGAAAAACATCTATGAGCAAAAACAAAATGAAAAGTAAAACATTGGGTCTAATTTGCAAATTGCTTTTTTTCTTCCAGTAAATCATCAGAATTGTTTATGATAGCTTCAATTTAAAACATTTTTTGAAAAACTTCCTGAAAAAAACAATCATATATTCTGATTAGACTGCAAAACTTCACTCCTCTCAACTAGACCAGCCAGATCCCTGAAGAAGTTATATTGTGATCATCCAAACTTAGAAAAGATGTGTGATAGCAAGCCATTGTTCTGCTGAGATATAGATAAATAAAGGATAAATAAATAATTGAAGAGTTTTAGACAGCTGGTGTCTGTAGCAATTGAAGCAAAGGAAGCGGCACTGTGGAGCTTTGAAGAACTAAGGCATCTTGTTCACATAAGCTGACAGGGTAATAGAGAGGATAGAATAAGATAATACATACATTATCGTGAGTGCTTGTCTGTGATACATGATTCACTCAGCTGGAATTTATTATTTATATTATTTTTGGTAAGTGCCTTTTGATTCTATTGCAAACAATTTAGAAAAATTCAAGATAGGCCTAGAAGACAAATAACACTGTCATCCGCATCATTTTAAAAACCTTTGACTATTATTGAGTATTAAGCCTTCAGATACTCTTTCTTTATACATCTTCCTTCCTCCACAGAAGTAGGAAATAGAAAGAGGAATTTAAATCGTTTGTCCTTCAGTCATATCACAATATTGTAATTCCCATCCTGCAATAGGCTTAACATGGTATCACTGAGGACGAGTGCTTTTGATTAGTCATATTCCACTATTTCAAATACTCTTTTTCTTTCTCCTCACAAAATTTATGTCATAAGTGCATTTCAATGTGCCTGAAAAAATTAAATTATTTATCCAAAGCTTTGTATCATTCTGATAAATTAGATCATCAAGTATTACCCTATTTCACTGCTAATATAGGATGCCATATAAAGAACAATTCTGAAAGTCAGAAATCTGTGTATTTGGGCAAGACAGGTAGCTTACAAAATATGTTTGTATACATTTGTACTGTGGGCATATTTTTTGTATCTGTGTGTGTGTGCACACATTCTCTAATATATATTATTATTTATATGTAGTCTCTAATATATATACATGAATATATGTGTATTATATATCCTATAATATGTATTATTTTTTATATATGTGTATATACATGCACACCACATATTTTCTAATATGTATATTTTCTAATATAAAGATACATACGTGTATATACAGAGAGGGAATATGGAAAGTTTTAGATTTTCCTCAAAGCAAAACCAATCTAGGCATCAAAGTTTTCTAAGAATATTCAACAATAACTGATACTAAATTTTAAAGAATAATATTGCATGCATTGTCTATAAAAGACAATACAAAATATCTCGGACATTGGGACTAAAAATTATTTTATTGTAAGAAAGCCAAATATAATTTGGCATATAGTTGTTCATTGTAAAATTATTTCAGATATTTTGAGTGCTTGAAAATCTTTATAATAAAATGTTGGGAAAGATGTGTGATAAAAGTAAGTGTATAGTTAGGTGTATTTTCACAAATATAACCAGCTCCGAAATCAAGGCATAGACATTACCCAAATTTTAAAAAGCCACTTCTACACACTTCCAGTAACCAGCTTCCTCAATGTTAACTTCCTAATGACAAAATTAGTTTTTCCTGTTTCTGGACTTGTATACATGGAATCACACATGATTTACTTTCCGTGTCTGGATTCCTTATCTCAATATAATGTTTGTGAAATCCATCCATATTGTAAAAGATAATTATAGTTTTTGCTTGAATACACCAGAACTTATTTATTCATTTACTTGTTGATGAGCATTTGGATTGTTTGCAGTTTTTAGCTGTTGTATACAGTGCTGTTATATATATTATTTTACAGGTATGTTTGTGTGTGTGTGTGCATGTGAATATGTACATGCATTTCTGTTGAATATTGTGATAGACACTAAGATGTACCAGTCCTGATCCAAGACAAGTGTGCAACCAACTCTAAGTTCTTTGGTGAGCAAAGAACTACCAGCTGCCACCTCCTTCAGGATCTGCCCTAGGTACATAAAGCTGTTCTGCTTGTGGTTACATCCTTTCTAGATGCATCTTGTTACCAAGAGAAGTGTGGTGAGGGTACAGAGGCCTGGGCCATTTCAGGCTGTCATAAAACGATTTTGGCAGGAACTTCACCCTCCAGAGCTTTCCATAGGATCATTTGAGGTTTTATCAAATTTGTGCTTTGCAGTTCAGTTTCTGCTTCTGTCCAAATCTGCTTCCTTCCATTTTCTAAGTATTGATACTCATGCACTTTTTTCATTCCAAACTCCATTTCTTCATTAAACTCCATCTCATTGTTGGCTTTGGGAGGACCCAATTACAACATGTGTATACTGAGAAATAGAATTTGGGAGTCACAGCTATGCACATTTTTACCTTTAATAAGTACTACTGTTAGGCAGTTAGTCAGTCATGAGTGGGTAGAGGGAAATGGAAAATTACACTTCCCCATTAATACACCTAAGTCTATCCCCTCTGGGGTAATTTAGCAGAAACTCCACCCAGCTCCACCCCTTTTGTGAACAACTTGATAAAGAAAAAGCCACATTTTGACCACGAGAGCCTGCTAGGAACTTTCCAGGTGTATGGACATGCACAGAAGAACAACTTAAAACCTTAGGTGACATTTGAACATGCTAATGCTCATTAGGGGCTTATAAATATGCAATCCATAAATAAATATCATTGTAACAGACTGAATTATGGGTAAGACAGCACAGTGGGGAAAAGATTATATAACTCTGACCTGCCAATCAAAACATCAATCAAGTTAGCTAATGCATATGCAAAATTAATGAGATAAAAAATCCTAAACTTGTATGTAAGGGGCCATTCTCTGCTTAGGGAATTGGTCTGCATATACTTTGAAGTGCATCTCCCTTTGTGCTCATTAATGCTTTGCTGTTGCTTCAGACCAGAGTCTCTAATTCTTCACTGACTTGGGGAAAGGACGGAGGCAAATGGGACCCTCATCCCCGGTACCACTACAAATTCATTTTCCAAAATCTGTACACCAATTTCATTCACAGGACAAGGAAATGAGATGTCTAATTATTACACCTCCTAGTCTATATTTTATATTGCCTTTTTTATTCATTTTAGTAATTCTGTCATAGGTATAGTGGTGATTAATTATGATTAATTGTGATTTTAATGATATTGAACATTTATTTAATGATACTGAACACCTTCTCTGATACCTATTATTTACATGGACATTCCCTCTTATGGTCTCTTTATGTGTTTTGCCAGAATATCAATTTAGATGGGCCTTTTTTTTTGTCCCTGGGGAACGACAGAAAATATTGTCACCCACAATATACATGTCTCTTCTTTTATTTAAATAACATCATTTCATAAAAAAAATTTAAATCTCTTCATAAAATTTCCTCGTAAAAATTTCAGGTAACAAAATTTTTGAGGATAATCCAAAAATGTCTTCCAAAACTAGGTTTTGACCTGTTCATATAAACAAAACGTAGTTGGTTCACATCTAATCAATGCACTATATAGGGTAAAATTTTAGAGTGAAACTATTAAATTATATTAAGCAAAAGAGAACCTCAATATTGCTCCTGAAGAATATCTGATTTGTTATTGCTATAGAGCTGAAAACATTGCTTGCCACTAAATAAATTAATGGGCTTGCTGGATAGACTTATTTATATTGTTGTCCTGAGCAACAAAGAGGAGTTCTGAAGCACAGAAATTTTGTTTGTACAATAGCCATTTAATTATTCTTAATTTCACTGAATGACTGAAATATTAAATTACTTTTCTACTGCTTTTTAGTAGGGAAACAATATCAAGTGCAGTGGCTAAGATACTTTGCTTCAAATAACAGAATGTGAAAAAAATGATAACATGTTTTCATATGCTGTAATAAATATTAATTTGTTACTATGATAGTTTTTATTTTGGCTTTTAAGAGATCATTGTGGCTTCACCCTGATATTTTCACAATGGCTTCTGAGCTGTAAGCATCACGTTCTCATATGGCTTTATTCAATGGCAGTAAAATGTTAGCTTCTATACTATGTCCTATTTGGACTATTTTCTCAGAACTGTCAGTAGAGTTATCTTTAGGTGTTATTGGCAAGAGGAGTCACATGCTTATGTCAATCAAATCATTGGCAAAGAGACAGAAGTGGTATTGTGGTCTTATACTAATTAGCATCTATCAACTGCCCAAAGCAAGAATAAAATAATAACTCTTTTAGTAAGGATGTGGTGGGAAGTAATAGTTGCTTTGTTAGCATCCATTGAGAATATTGCTTTAAATAACAAACTATATGTTTAAGTATAAAATAACTTATATTGCTCTAATAAAAAAGAATCCCTTTTCTCCTCTGAAACCTTCGAAAGTGAAGTTATTGCTAGTGTAGAATTGATACCAAGCTCATGCAATTAGCCAAGAGTCAAAGCCAATGTCATTGGGAGGAAAGTTGACAGGTAGAAAATGTACATACATGTCCATATGGCTTGAAGGTATAAAAATTAACTCATTGAACCATGGAAAAAAGTTTCTCTTTATATAGATGTCATTGCTAAGTGCACATTATGTGCAGGGTTGTAAGGACACTTTTGAATATAAAGAGGCTCATGAAATTGGTAAGGTCTTTTTCTCAGTTTCTTACATCTCCTTATTTCAATATTCTAGGAATTAAACTTGACTCTGGTTAAAAAATATTTTAAATTTCAATAAGAACAAATCACTTATATAACAGACTAAAAAAAAATCAAATTCATTAATGAATATGTTCAAAAAATTAATAATCAGTTATCATAATTAGGCATCAATATTCAAATAACATCAATTACAATGGAGATTATATTAAATAATTGATAATGGCCTTGCTTAGGATTACAGTTATAGTATCAACATGTTATTTATTTATAATTTACATAATTTCTCAGCTATTTTCTTCTTTGATTCAGCCATATATACAAGGACTGGCAGATAATAGGTAAATGCTTCCTAGTTAAGATTGTTCTGAGATTAAATAATGAAAAGCATACTGGAATATTCTAAACATGTATGATAAATCAAAAGTCTTCAGAAAAAAATAATGATCAATACAAGATAAAGTTTGGGAGGGAGAAGATTTGTAGGCTTGAAAGTGATTAAATATTGGATAGATGTAGACTTTAATGGAGAAGATTTATCGTGCTTCTTATTGAAAATAGATTGAGAAGGGGCTCAGATATGGAAGAAGATATGTGGACAAGAAAACTCTCTTCATATGAAAAGAGCATCTGTGTGAAGAAGCAGTTACGAATAGAATTCTTTGAACAGTGTTTGACTTATGGAAGGGACAAAATTTATGTTTAAAATGAATGACTGCTGGAGAACAGAGGAGAAATTACATTAAATGAGAAAGAGCTAAAAGGTCTGAAAACATTCAGATTTAAAGAAAAAAACAATTTGTGTTCTGACTATTTTCCAATATTTAAATTACTATCATGTAGAAGAAAGCCACTTCAGGAGATCTTGTCCTGGCTCAATATAAAGACGGAAAGGTCTTAGCAGCACTTGGAGATAAGAGATTATATCTGCTATTGATGGTGTGTATAAGAAATAAGAAATGTATTAAATTGTTGGAAATATATTTTAATCATTAAGAATAATTTTGACCTTGAGACTTTATAATTAATTTGATTTTGAACACTTGAATTAATTTGAAGAAGCTAAGTGTGTTCTGCCTGTACCTCTTCCACTCTGGTAACAATTGCTTTTTATTAATTTTTTTCCATTTTCTTGTCTGTATATATATATTTTTGACTGAGAACACAAATAAACTATGAGTAAATTCACATACAAATTTCACATTCTATTCTTTATATTTTCAAAATTATATCCTACCTTATTCCTAATATTATTTTAATTTCCTAAATTTTTCTCTAATTTTCTTCAGATACATTTTTATCTTTTATGTTTCTTTCAATAAATATTAGACATATCATAGAGGGTCACCAGTGTATTTCATATTATACAGGAAATATTGAGATTTGTGGCCTATATGATCATATAGATTTTTTTTAAAGAATTAGAGAAATAGAAGACATATTTTTGTGTAATTTATTTTAATATTATTTGTATGGACAATATTTATATTTAAACATAAGAGTAATCATACAGCCAAAATCTATCTTCTACATGTTTCACTCTAGTAAATCACTGCAGCAAGTAGAGTAATAGACTTTTAGATAACTTTTACCTACCTATTCCTTTACACTAAGATATTGGGGCATGAATCTCTGTCCTGAATATTCCTCCATATTACATATGCTAAATTGGTTACTGGGTGAAGTTCACATCTTCTTCTGGGGTAGTAAAATGTATTACTTATGAGAATTTTGTGGCTTAATACTAAAGTTTCTAGAGGCAGAATCTCTGGCTATACCATTAACAAGCTGTGTAACTTGGGTAAGATTCTAAGCTTCTTTGTGCTTTGCTTACTAATCTATAAAATATATTTAATTTTATTACCTATTACTGAAGATGCCTCTGAAAAGAAAATGAGTTAATTCAAATAAGTACTTAGAAGAGAGCCTAACACATTGGAAGTACTCCTTAAATGTTAACTATTAGGATCATCATTTTTTGCATCTTATTTTCAGTGGATGCTATCCTTCATAGGTAAAAAGGTAACATGACTTCTCGTATTTCTGTTGCTTATGACATAAATACCTGAAACTCGGTAATTTGTAAAGAAACAATATTTATTGTTTACAGTTTTGGAGGCTGGGAAGTTCAAAGGCCAGGGAACACATCTGGTGAGGGCCTTCTTTGGTAGGTGGTGACAGCAATACACAGTGTCACATTGCAGGTGGCGGATCAGAGTGTATCCCAGCTCCAGTGGATACAGACAGAGATTTGCCTTTTCCTTCACTTTTGTTTTCCCTGGGTCCCCAACAGATTGGATGCTTCCTGACCATATTGAGGGTGGCTATTTCCCACCCAGTCCACTCAGGCCCGCATGATAATCTCTTCTGGAAACACCATCATGGACAAAATGAATGTAATTGCATGTGAAAAGGACATGAGTTTGGGGAGCCAGAAGCAGAATGTAGTGGATTGAATTATGTCCCCCCAAAACCCACTAAAGTTTGAATTGTGTCCCGCAAGTGTTATGTATTAGAAACTTGTCGCCCAGTGTGACTGTTAGGAGGGTGAAAAATCCTGTTACAGTGATTGAAGGGTGGAGCCTTGAAGAGGCGATTGGATTATGGGACCAGGCTGTAGTGAATGGATTGAAAATGGTGGTCAGAGACATGGTTCTGAGGGCCTTAAAAGAACAGAGAGGAGAGTGTATCTCTCTCTCACTTGCTCTCTCTGCTTCCACCATTTTGCAGTGTGAGATCCCTGGGTCACTGTCACCACCACGAGATATAGTCCTTGGACTTTGGACTTTCTAGCCTTAGAAACTATAAGGAATAAATTTTGTTTTCTTATAAATCACCCAGTTCTGTGTATTTTGTTATAAGCAACAGAAACAGACTAATACATGGACACACCTTAAAAGATAGCTTTACCAGGTTTCTGGGTATTCCTTAATCTAATCAGGTTGACACCTAGAATTAACCATCACAAGTCCACCCCTTGTCAACTTGGTGTCCATGTTTACCTCCTTAAAATGCTTGTTCTTCAAATAGAACAATCATGTGATAGTTCCACCTAAGATGATGCAACTATCCTGTGTACAACCAAAAACATAGTAATCCCTTTCCCAGAAGAGGAATTAAAGTCTTTAGGTGATGTTTCCTCTTCTCCTGATATCCCATGATTAAAATTCAAATGCTATGATGTAAAGTCAGCAATAATTAAGTACTGATATAAAGTCAATAAGTCTGACGGTACATGATAAAGAAAAAGAGGAACAAAAGCAAAGATAATTGCTTAATATATGCACAGTATATATACCTATTTATATATATATGTATATATATGAGGATTATAATTGCCATTCCTGTTGTATTAACAGGAAGGACAATTTCAATCATCTGTTCTGTAACTGGTCACATGGTTGAAGATTGTATTTATAACTACCTTCTTCTACAATCCATTTTGTATTCTCTTTGCCTTCAGCAAGCACCTCAACTGGTTGTGGTTCTTTACCCAGTGGATTGACCCAAACCTTCATTCCTGAAGAGTTTGGGTCATTTGTAGTCTTGCCTTGATTGGGTTGTTATAATTTTCCATTGACCTTAAATCACAGGGCATGGTAATACTGAGAGATGTCCTAAGGGATCTCCTGTATTCGAGACATAAGCTTCCTTACCTCCATTGTGAAGCAGTAGTCCAACTTCCCCTTAGTAGTCTAGATCAATCACCCCAGCCAACACCATATTTCGTTTCTTAGCCTGTTGATTCAGTGGCATTAGGAGCCCAAAGTGGCTGGGTGGCAGACTTAACTTCCAGTTCAATGGATTTATTTTTGTGTCTCCTGATGGAAACATTCCTCCCTCTGGGGCCAAGACCTCTAGATCAGCAAAGTATAAAGTTATGGGGGCAGGAAGCAAAAATTTTGTCAGTGGGTCACTAGAGGTATTGGTGAGTGGTGCCAGTTCCATTTCCACCCCTTAATTTCTGTACTTGTGAATCTTGGCTATGAGAGAAATAATATCATAAAATAGATGCTGATTTAGAGCTTATACGGCCTTCTCAAGAACCTCACCCCAGCCCTATAGGGTATTGTCACCTAACTGGTAATGTAAATGTGACTTCAAAAGGCCGTTCCGCTCTTGTGTCAGACAGGCTGCTTCAGGATGATGGGAAATATAGTAAGACCAGTGAATTCTATGAACATAAGCCCATTGCTGCACTTCTTTGGCTGTGAAGTGAGTTCCTAGATCAGAAGCAATGCTGAGTGGAATGCTATGACAGTGAATAAAATGCATTCTACTAGTTCATGGGTGGTAGTTCTGGCAGAAGTATTTTGTACTGGGAAGGCAAATCCATGTCCAGATTAAGTGTCTATTCTGGTAAGAACAAAATGTTGCCTCTTCCCTGATGGAAACAGTTCAATGCAGTCAACTTGTCTCCAAGCAGCTGGTTGATCTCCCTAGGGATTAGTACCACTTTGGGGGTGCAGTGTTGGTCTCTGCTGCTGGCTGATTGGGCACTCAGACATTGCTATAGCCCAGTTGGCCTTGATGAGTGTAAGTCCATGTTGCTGAGTCTGTGCATAACATCCATTGCTGCCACCATGGCCACTTTGCTCTTCCGACCACTGGGAGATGACAAGGGGTGGCTGGAGAAAGTGGCTGACTAGTATCCACAGAATGGGTTATCCTATCCACCTGATTATTAATATCCTCCTCTGCTGAGGACATTCTTTGGTGGGCGTTCACATGGGAAACAAATATCTTTACATCCTTTGCTCACTCAGAGAGGTCTGTCCACATACCTCTTCCCAAATTTCCTTCTCACCAATTTTCCAATTATGTTTCATCCAAATCCAGCCATCCAGCCAAACCATTGGCTAACAGCCCACAAATTGGTATATAATAGCACATCTGGCCATTTCTCTTTCAAAGCAAAGTGCATAACCAGGTTCAATGCTCAAATTTCTGCCCATTGAGAAGATTTCTCCTCACCACTGTCCATCATGGATGTCCCAGAAAGGGGCTGTAGTGACATAGATGTCTACTTTCAAGTACATAGCAGCACTCCATCATCAAATGGAAATGGTATATACGTGATGGGGCTCAAGCAAGTTCTGAAGTCACAAGTAAGTTACCATGAAGTACCATCTGTAAACCAGGCCCTAGTCTTCTCTTCCTCTGTTAACTGATGATAGGGTACACTCCATGAGGCTATATGTACAGGCTGTGAGAGAGAAGGCAGGGTAGCAGGAGTGGAAACCATGGGCATTTGGACCACTTCTTCATGGTAACTTACTTGTGCCTTCAGGACCTGCTTGAGACTCATCATGTATATACCACTTCCATTTGACATGGAGTGCTGCTATGCACACCCAATCTTATGGTTTGTGGTCAGATAACACCTAGTTCATGATGGGCAACTCAGGTCACATGGTGACTTGGTAGCCCATAGTCAGGTGTTCAGTTTCTACTAAGGCCTAGTAGCAGGCTAAGAGCTGTTTCTCAATAGGAGAGGAGTAGTTATCTGCAGATGATAGCAGGGCCTTGCTCCAAAATTCCAATGGTCTCTCCTGTGATTTACCTATAGGGGCCTGCCAAAGGGTCCAGACAGCATCTCTATCTGCCACTGACACCTCAAATACTATTGAGTCTGCTGGATCATATGGTCTAAGGGGCAAAGCAGCTTGCTCAGCAGCCTGGACCTTTTGCAGAGGCTTCTCCTGTTCTGGGCCCCACTCAAAACTAGCAGCTCTTTGGGTTACTAGACAGATAGGCTGGAGTAACATACCCAAATGAGAAATACGTTGCCTCCAAAATTCAATAGGCCCCCTAGGCATTGCACCTCTTTATTGATTGTAGGAGGAGCCAGATGCAACAACCTATCCTTCACCTTAGAAGGAATATTTCAACATGTTCTACACCATTAAAACCATAGAAATTTAACTGAGGTAGAAGGCCCCTAAAATTCATCAGATTTGTTTCCTATCCTCTGACATGCAAATGTCTTACCAGTAAGTCCAGAATAGTTGCTACTTAATGCTCACTAGGTCCAATCAGCATAATATCATCAATGTAATGGACCAGTGTAATTTCTTGTGAAAGGAAAAGGCTATCAAGATCCCTGAAAACTAAATTGTGACACAAGGCTGCAGAGTTGATATACCCTTGAGGTAGGACAGTAATGATATATTGCTGGCTTTGCCAACTAAAAACAAACTGCTTCTGGTGGGCCTTATAGACAGGGATGGAGAAAAAGGCATTTGCCATATCAATAGCTGTGTACCAGGTACCCAGAGATGTGTTAAGTTGCTGGAGCAATAAAATCACATCTGGCACAGTAGCTGCAATTGGAGCCACCACTTGGTTACGTTTATGACAAACCACTGTTCTCCAGGATCCAGCTATCTTCTTCACAGGCCAAATGAGAGAGTTGAATGGGGATATATGTACCTCACCTTTAGGGGCCTGCCAGGCATAGAGTCTAGTTATAGGTCTAAAATCAAAGAGGGGCAGTAGGCGTGGGCCCTGAGGATCCCATCTCTCCCAACCGATGCCCTCACTTTAACAGCAGAAATCTTGCGAGGCTGAAAGTTCAACTGCCATTGTAGTTTAGCTAATCATGTGATGAAAGCTTGTGTTTGATTTTCAGCAATTTCAGCCCTGTAAGTCCTGGAGAGAAGATTCTGGTCTACAGCACACTTAGAAATTTTTAGATCATCTATGTGACACTTGAGCCAAGAATTCACATCCCTGAGCTCTTCCTTTTTTCCCCTCCCTTTGTCCAGCAATGCTAGAAACAACTAACCATTGCCATTATATTCCTTGGATTTCTACAAATACTCAAAGGTATCACATTCGGAGTCACTAAATCCCTTGCCTTTTACAAGTAGTGAATTAGGAGTATTAAATGGATTTATTCTGCATATCTCTGCAAATAGTTCACGCCAAGCACTATCAGTGCTCTCTGTATTATTAGTAGTTGAGCTGTTAGCATTCTTAGGTCTGAAGTTCTGAAACCAATTGAAAAAAAAATCATCTTTAAGATTCTGCTCCTCACCATTGCACCTCTTTATACCCCCAGGCTACCTACTTAATACCACAAGCTACCTTCTTACTTTTATCATTGGCTTCCTTCTTCCCAGTGCACTCAATGTGGGTACAATTAGAATTTCTCTTAATGAGAAAAAATCACATCAGAAGGCTTGATGATAACTAGAGGCTCTCCACTGCTTAAAGACAACCGCACAGTCGGGCTGGTTTCCCAACAAGATCTACAACTAAGCCATCTCCCACTCAGGAATCCCTAGGCCTGAGAAGCCAAGCTTCAGTGGAAGATGAAAGCCACTGAAACCTGGGCTTCTGTGATAAACTTCATGTTTCTCAGTTTTCTGAAACCCATGACCAGAACTTCCATATCACTGTCCATTGATGTTCTTTAAAGGTTTAATGTATCATAAAAAGATGTGTTTTTATACAAGCTAAAGCAGAAGAAAGCCCTTGAAAAAAATTATATAATCTCTCAGTAATCAGCCACCCTCCACCTTGAACTTTCTCTTATGGCAAGGGCCTCTCTCTCTCTGATTTCAAAGCAGAGACTTCTGAAGCCTACTCCAGTCTTTATACACATACAGACACACATATACACACACACATACACACACAGCCACGGAAGAGGGGAGAGGGGAGAGAGAGAAAGAAAATAAGAAAGAGAAACCTGTTTAAAAAAGGAAGACTTATGACATTAAGAAATTCTGCTAAATTAGAATGTTTATGACAGAAAGACAAGTTTTTTAAAAAACAAAGCTATCACTTTGTCTTCTCTTAGAATATCAAATTTGCAATTCCAAGTTATTTTAAATTAGAATGCGTACTTCTACATTTAAAAGTCTTCATCAATTTATGTTCTATTAACAGTTCTGCTTTATCTTCAAAATGCTGATAGAATAATTACTTAAAAGTAGGAAAATTAGGCATTCATATAATTGGACTTGGGAAAAGAGCTTCAAATTCCTCTCCTGTGACTTTAATTTAGTTTTAAATAATCAACAGGTATTCCTTATAGATGAGAGGAATACCTTTTGAATATATGAATTGCATGTCTGTGGTATAAGCTATAAGATGTATTTTCCTAATTCTTTCTAAATGTGTTCTATAAGCTTCACTGATTTCTAATAGAATAAGAAATCTTCAGCATAAAGGTTCTATTTAGGGATATACTGCTAGTATCAAATGAAAATGGAGATATAGCAAAACTGCCAACACAGTTTTTTTTACTTTTCTAAAAATCTTTGTGAGCTGAATTTCTTGAAGTACTTTTATTTCATCATAAATATAATTGTATTATAATTTAAAGTAAAATCTTAATTATTATTTTATTGAAAAATATCACACAGAAACTTCCTAAAACTATCCATGGGAATAAAATGCAAAAATTTTATAGACATCAGAAGCTGAATAATTGGATTTAAAAGAATATATTCTTATTTAATACAATTATGCTATATCATCAGCCATTTCTGAGTAAAAGAAGGTAGCTTGTGGTGTTAAGTAGGTAGCCTGGGGGTATAAAGAGGTGCAATGGTGAGAAGCAGAATCTTAAAGATGATTTTTTTTTCTTCTACTATTGTAGAAGAAAAGTGTCTGTTCATTCATTTACTGCTAATATTGAAAAATTGTTTCAGCACCATGTTTGTAACTTAATCTTCCTCCAATATTTGTATATTCCTTTTCTTAAAAAGCTTTTTAAAAAGCTACTAAAGTACTTAATTTGGTATGGGGGAGGGTTATATAGAGTTCAATTTATCTTACTTATTGCTAAAAATGTCTGTGGGCAAAACAAAAATAATTTACAGTTCCCCAATCCACTTGCATAGGTCAGCTGATTTAAGCACCTTTTACCTCACACATTTAAGACAGAAAATGTTTGTATTTATTAGGTATCCGAACCAAAAAGAAAAGAGAATAACTACATCCATTTCTTAGCCACCCAATTTTCTAATGGAAGTCTGCACTAAAATCTAATCACAGTAGTTGACAGATTTTCTTCTTGTTAGATTTCACATATGTGTGATATGTTAGTGACCAAACAAATATGGCACAACTGCATTATTCTTATTTTCTCATCCTTCAAAATGCCAGAAGAGTTGGTTAATTCTTATTTCATGAAGATTAATCCAACAAAAGTAGCAATAGCTCTTGTTTTGAGCAAATCCCACCCTTCCTCCACAACCGCTTTGTAAAAATAAATAACCATTTCCTCATGGATGGCTCCACCTTTGTTAATCAGACAAAAGATACTCAAATTGTAACATCTTCCAAACACAGAGGAAATTGGGTCTAAGTTCTTTACTAGATTGAATAGTTTCTTCTCCCCCTCCCCCAAATTCATGTCCACTCAGAACCTCAGAAATTAACTTTATTTGGAAATAAGGTCATATTAGATGCATTTAGTTAAGTTAGTATGAGGACATACTAGATTAGTGTGGGGCATACATCAAATAATTGGTGTCTTTATAAGAGAAATCACTGGGGAATTAATTTAACCAAAGAAGGGAAAGACCAATACAATGAAAACTATAAGATATTGATAAAAGAAATTGTGGAAGACACAAATTAATGGAAACATATCACATGTTCATGAATTGGAAGAATTATCATTGGCAAAATGTTCCTACATCCCAAAGCAATATACATATCCAGTGCAATATGTATCAAAATTCCAATGGCACTTTTTACAGAAAATAGAGGAAAAAAGCCTAAAATTCATAGTGAATCACAAAAGATCCCAAACAGCCAAGATAATCTTGAGAAAGAAAAACTAACCTGATGTCATCACCCTTCCTAATTTCAAACTACATTAAAAAGCTATGGCAATCAAACAGTATAGTATTGACACAAAAATAGACATATAGATAAATGAAACAGAACAGTGAGTCCAGAAATAAACCCATGCTTATATAATCAACTTATCTTTGACAAGGCCACCAGGAATACACAATGGAGAAAGAAAAGCCTCTCTAATAAAGAGTGTTGGGAAAACTGGATATCCACATTCAAAAGAATGGCATTGGATCTTTGTCTTATACCATACAGAAAAATTAACTCAAAATGGATTAAAGACTTAAATCTAAGATCTGAAGCTGTAAAACTGCTAGAAGAAAACATAGGAGAAATATTCCTTGACATTGGTCTTGTCAATGATTTTTTTTGGACATGACACCAAAAGTTAAGGCAACAAAAGCAAAAATAAACAAGGAGGACTACATCAAAATAAAACATTTCCGTACATCAAAAGACAAAATGAAAGGCAACCTATAGAATGGGAGAAAATATTTGCAAGTCATGTATTTTATAAGAATTAATATTCAAAATATATAAGGAACTCATGCCACTCAAACAAAAACCAAAAAATCACAATTTAAAAAATGGGCAAAGGACTTGAATAGACATTTTTCCAGAGAAGACATACAAATGGCTAATAATTATGTAAAAAATGATCAACATCACTAAGTATCAGACAAATGTAAATTAAAACTATAATAATATATTACTTCACACCTGTTAGGATGGCTAATATATAAAAGGCAAGAGATAAGCTTCGGTGAGGGTGTGCAGAAAAGGGAAACTTTGTGCCCTTTTGTTGGGACTGTATATTGTTATAGCCATTATGAGAAACAGTATGAAATTTCCTAAAAAAAAAATCAAAACAGAACTGCCACATGATGCAGCAATTCCACTTTTGGGTACATATCCAAAGAAAATAAAATTGGTGTCTCAAAGCGCTATCTGTATTCCCATGTTCATTGCAGCATTATTTACAGTAGCAAAGTACAGAAATACCCAAAGGGTCCATGTATGGATAAATGGATAAGGAAAATGTGATATGTGTATATATATATATATATATATATATATATATATACACACACACACACGATGGAATATTATTCAGCTGTAAAAAGAAGGAAATCCTGCCATGTGTGAAAACATGGGTGAATTTGGAGATTGTTGTGCTGAGCAAAATGAACCAGACACAGAAAGGCAAATGCTGCATGATCTCACTTACATATGTGTCCACATGTGAGCTAACATTATAATAGCCATCAAACTGAGAAGGTATCCTAATACCAAAGAAAAAAGCAGACAACTCCATACAATTTACCAAGAGTTTATTGTTATTGTTGTTGTTATTATAATTATTATTATCATTGAGGGGTAGTTACTTACAGGGAATGAATTGGGCAGACTATGAATCCTAGTGCTGCACAGCTGCTTTTTCTGAAAACCTAGGGGGATGAGCAGAAGCTTATAAGTGACTTAGGGACAAAAGTGAAGCTATACCAAAAAGAGAAAGGCTGCAGGAATGGAAGATTTCCAGGCACATCACAGACTCCTGTTGCTTATCCTTGGAATTCCTGATGTCATTCCTCTTCTCTTACACAAGCATAGCATTCTGTTAATTTCCCTTCCTCAGTTGCTAAGCAACTTTTGCAGGGAAAATATTGTAACTAATGAGGCCAGAGCTCTGAAGGCCATGAAGATCGAGTGAGTTCTGACCCAAATTCCTACATTCCACCTCCCAACACCCAAGTGGCCCGCACAATCTTATTCAACAATCTTCCATGAGGGCCATAGGGCTGGATATTGGGAGGTGATTTATTCTGTCAATGCAGAAAGGGATCATGGAACCTAAATTTCCATGTTCAGCATATATCCATCCTAGCTCATCTCAAACATGAAAGATTGTAGGTATCTCTGAAAAATTAGTAATCTGATTAACTAAAGAATATGCGTGATATTTTGTGTCATCCAGATTGAACAGTGCAGTGAGCTTTGTGTTAACATTTAAAGTTCCTAAAGGGTCCTTAGTGTGAATAGTCACCAGACCCATGCAGAGTTCTCATTCAGTTCTGTTAAAGGGGATAACCTTCCACATCATTACTTCTGAACTGTACATTGGCAGCAATCCACACACCAAGCAATCTGATTGGTTATGAGCTTCAGCATGGGTAGCAGCCAGGAAAGAAAGGCATTCCCCCATGTTGCAGGCAAGAACCTGAAAATAAGAAAGCTAAGGGTAATAAGACAAATGTTGTAAAGGCATTAGACAAGGTAAGTCTCCATCTAATAATAATATAGTTGCTGTTTGATCACCACTGGCCAACACCACCCCTGGTTTAGGCATTTTCCTGGTTGGGCAGTACCATACATTTTGGCCTGTGGTGTTATCAGTAGATACAAGCATATCATAGATGGAGGCCTCAGTTGGAACTCATAACAGTTAGCTAACTTCTGTCCTCTTCTTCATGAATCCTGGGGGCCTATAGTGGTCAAGATAGGGCCTCCATTTAAATGAAAGTGGATTGAGTGTGATGCTGTAGGTTAGGCCATTCACCAATGGAATGAGGATACCAAGCCACCTGAGAGGGGGATGTCATTCTTGTTTCCAGTGTTTTAAAGTATTACCAGGTGGGAGATCTTCTGGCAAATTCACAACAAGTCTCTCATCCTGCTAGATGGGCCACAGTCCTCCCTCTTGTACCTGTATGTTTAGAGCTCTGGTTATTGGTGTGCATTCTGCAAGTCTGTCTTATGGAAATGTGCATTGTTGGGGTAGCATTTATGAGACTGATAGCTTCAGTCAGTAGAGGAGACCATCCCTTTAAGGTCCTTTCTCGTGAACAAGTTTTCAGTGTGGCTTTGATCATGCCATTTATCTGTTCAATAAGGTCAGCGGTGGTAAGCTAACAAGGCAGATAAAAAGTTTTTAATATGTTGTGAGCCTCAGCCCACTTTTGCACATCATGTCTAGTAAAATGAGTCCCTTGATCACTTGTCTATTTGGAGCAGGGCCCCACACATGTCTTCTAACTTGCTGAGTGTCTTTATTGTAGCAGCTTGGTTTGCCCTTTTACAGGAAAATGCCTGGACAAATCCAGTGGCAGTATATGCCCAACTCAGAATGTACTTGTTTCCCTCTGATACTGGTAGTAGGCCAATGCCTTCGAGTGACAGGGCAGGTAGAATGCCCAATATGTCCTGACATGTGTCTTAGGGGACATCATTTCAAGGGACACTGTGGACAATCCTTGACTGTAGCCTAAAGATCTGAATATTTTATGGGCAGATGTAGTTTCTTCACTATCTTCCATGTTGTTTGTGGGCTCTGATGGTCAGACTTATGATGAACCCAGCCAGCCATGTTGGATGATATTGGCAAGTCCTATAGCCTCATGATTGCCCAGCAAGGTGGC
Source organism: Cynocephalus volans (assembly GCF_027409185.1). Taxonomy (NCBI): domain Eukaryota; kingdom Metazoa; phylum Chordata; class Mammalia; order Dermoptera; family Cynocephalidae; genus Cynocephalus; species Cynocephalus volans. The sequence goes on along the minus strand of NC_084468.1, from coordinate 115,744,646 downwards.
TTGGGAGTGAACTGACACATGCCATATAGACACCTGGGTTATTGGCTTTGTGCAGACTTCCCACATATGTCTGTCCACAATTTGGCACCCCATAGTGGCTTACAGAGTATTGTTTTATTCTCTTGGTGTCACTGTGGCATCAAAGTAGTCAGGCCTTTTCAAGCAGCCCAGCTGTCCATAGTTATTTTAAGCAGCATCAGTTCATGGGCCAATATGACCCACGCTGCTCATAGTTTAGCCCACTGGCTGCCCTATTTAGTTCCCTCCTCAAAGCAGATAATGTCAGACTCCAGCTGGAAGGCTGATGAAAGCCAGGTGGGTGGATTTCCCTGGCTGCTACCATCTATGTACTAGGTGTCCTGGGGAGTGATGCCTACACTTTCCCACACTTGTAAGAGAGGTGGAACAATATCTGTTGGGGTGGGGACCCGATCCATGTATGTAACTGGCCCTAGTAGTATGTGTAGTTCTTATGTCAGTGGACTAGTGTAAGAGCTCTGTTGTTGGAAGTAATCATGCTACTTCTCTAACGTGTTTCCCTGACCTAAGGTACCATTTCAGCTTCAAAAATGTCCTTAATCCAAACACTTACTGGCAAGGAGGTATGTACTTCCTCCAGCAAGTTGGTTGTCAAGCCATCGATCTGCTACAGTGCCAGATAGCCAGAAGCTATTTGTCAATAGGGCTATACCTGGTTTCTGCACCTTTACATAGTTGTGACCAGAATCCTAACGGGATGCATTTCCCATTCTACTTCTGCCACAGGCCCAACTAAATACCCCTTGATAGACAATAGCATCCAATTTATATCTTACATCAGGCATCAACTCTCCTAAGGTCTGTACCTGCTTGACAAACAATTTAGCTTGGCCAAATCATCTTGCTGGGAAATATTCCTCCCATCTAGCCTTCTTCTTTGCTCTAGCATACAGAGGTCTTACAATTTGTATCAAGTGAGGGATAAAACAAGTAGCTTAATAACCCTACAAAAGTCTGTAAGTCCTACACAGTTTTAGGTACAGAAAAAGTCTGTATTTTACCAGTCACAGCCTCTGGCATAACTTTCGTCTTACTATATCAGATAACTGCCAGGAATTTTATCAGATGCCTAGGCATTTGAATCTTGTTAGCATGTACTTCTCCTCCCTGGGTTTCCAAGTGTGCTTGTAGTGACACTGCTGCTTGAGAAAGAGAAGGCATGACATGACATCTTCAATATAGTGATATATTTTTAGGGATGCATGCCTTCTCCATTTTCCTTTACTTAATTTACTTATTCTTAACAACTATATTTTAACTGCTCATAGAAAATAAAGGTAGTCATTTAAATATTTATACAGTGGTGGGACAGGCCTAGAAGCCAGTCCTCATAACTTTAGCTCAGAAACAAATCAAGCATGTATCAAGAATATCACAGAAGGTGCAATTTAAAACTACTTTCATCTATCAAAGATTGCTAGAGTCACCTGAAAGCATTTGACTAATTTATTTAATAAATTATGTATGTTCATCTATAAGCCAATTTGACCATGTAAACAATATGGAAACACATGTATAGACATCTACATATATGTAGGCACAACATGCAGTTTACATATGCATACATGTATGCATAGAAATACAGAAACAAATAAATATATAGCTTTAAAGTAAGGTAGCAAATTTATACCTCAAAGCACAGAGAAACATTTAATTCTTTCCAAGAAGGAATCTGGGTGTATCAAAGAATACACAGAGGGAGATTACAAATGAATGTCAAGACAAAACAAAATCATAAAAATTCGCCTAAAATTGTACAAAGGCTGAACCTATTAACAGCTTTTAGGGTCTCAAGAATAAGGCAGCAGTCCCAAAAAATAAGTCAATGGTGCTATGGTTATGTTTCTCTTGGGACCCCAGAGTCACCAGAAACTCCTGGCAGAAATCTTACCAACAGGAGAAGCAGATAGAGGGAGTGTGTATTCCCATGGGGAGAAGCAAATCCAACAAACAGAAAATAAAATATACTAAAATAAACCCCCAAAAGGTGTAAAGAAACCCTTCTCAGGATCCAGGGCCATCCCATAAAGTTAGCTAGGCTTAGCCAAAGCAACAGTACTTTGCCTCTAAAGCACTGATTCCATGGCCGGAGAATTAAACCCAGGCCACCTGAGTGAAAGTTCAGAATCTGAACCATTTAATTAACAGCTGGGAATGTCCTTTGACAAGTTCTTTGGCAGATCCAAAGCAGACAGTTTGAGTTTTTAAAGGAAGACAGTTGTTTAAGACAGGAACTCTTTAAAAAGAAAAAAAAGTTTTTTGTTTGTTTGTTTTGTTTTTTAACTTAGCTAAGAATGTCCAGGCTTGAGGAGCCTGCCAGACTGTCACTGGCATCTGCAGCCCCTGCAGCCATATCCAGAGCCGTGCTCCACCGCTCTTGCCTGGTTTGCAGTTCTTTCTCTATGCTGAATTTAAGTGCACAGAGCGGAGGCCAGGCCACTGCTGCAACAGCCTGTTCTCTTTCCCTCCTCCACCACTTTCAATTGCTTTGGTTAGGATATCTAGCAATCCCTTAGGCATTTTGAAGGCATTCCCCTACTCATGCACCAATCCAAAGCATTCAGTGAACATAGTCAGCCCCTCCCCCACTACATGGAGGCCACTGGGATTTTCCTGGATTTTTCCTAGGACTTTATCCTGCAGAAATAACAATAAATTATGGGATTCCTCCTGGAGACAATAAGCTAGGCAGGTCTCCCCACATGGACATCACTGATTATCGTGGGCTTTCCTATACGCATGATTTCCTCACCCATGCCTATGTCATTCTTCAGCATAATAACCTCCTGGGCTAACTCATCAGCTATCTTCAGTGTGAGCTACCAATCTAAGAAGGTATCCTGAGACCAAAGAACAAAACAGGCAACTCCATACAGTTTACAAGGAGTCTCTTACTATTACTATTATTATTATTATTATTATTATTATTATTGACTGATGGTTACTTACAGGGAGTAGATCAGGTAGACTATCAATCCTAGTGCTGCACAGCTGCTTTCTCTGCAACCAAGGGGATGGGGAAAGGGAGATGAGCTGAAGATTATAAGGGACTTAGGGACAAAGGTGGAGCTATGCCAAAGAGAGAAAGGCTGCAGAAATGGAAGATTCCCAGACACATCACAGCCTCCTGATGCTTATTCCTGGAGTTGCTGGTGTCATTTACCCCTCATCTTACACACACATAGCATTCTGTTAATTTCCCTTCCTCAGTTGATAAGTAACCTTTGCTTTGTAACCCGGGTTTGATTACCACCAGCTAAGGAGTCAGTCCTTCAGTACAAAGAGCAAACTACTGTTGGTTTAGATAAACTTAGCTGACTTTAGGGATAACCCTGGATCCTGAGAAGGCTTTCTTTGAAACTTTTTTGGATTTGTTTGAGTGTATTTTCTTTTAAGAAAGGATTGCAAAGGAAGATTGTAACTATTGAAGCCAGAGCTCCGAAGACCATGAAGATGAAGTGAGTTTTGAACAACATTTCTGCAATGTGAAATCTAAAAAAGTTGAATTTATAGAATCAGAGAGTAGAATGGTAGTTACCAGAGGTTGTGAGGTGGAGGAAATTGAAATGCTGGCACAATACAAAGTTTAACTTATAAAGTGAGCAAATTCTGGGGATCTGATGTGTAGCATGGTGGTGTTGAATGTGTGTTAATTTGATTATGGTGGTAGTTACTCAACATATATGTATATCAAACAATCACATTGTACACCATGAAAATATAAAATCTTTGTCAATTAAATAATTTAAAATAGCAACAATTCAAAAAACAAAAAAGGAGAAAAGCAATTGTACTTGAAAAAAATAAAATAAAATAGTCAAACTCACAGAAGTGGAGAATAGAATGGTGGTTGCTGGGAGATGGAGAAACGAGTAAATGTGGAATTATTGTTGAATGAATATAAAACTTCAGTGATGCAAAATGAATAACTTCTAGAGATCTGGACAATGTAGTACCTATAGCTAATACATTATTGAGCACTTTAAAATGTGTTGAGGATAGATCTCCTGTTAGGTATTTTTAGCATAAACAAACAAACAAAAAACGAAAGAACATAAGGAGATTTTTGGATGTGATGGATATGCATAGTACCTTGATTATGGTGAGGGGATCATGAATGTAGGCATATATCCAAACTCACCAAAATATATACCTTAAATATGTGCAATTTTGTGTATCAATTCTACCTCAATAAAACTTAAAATTAATAAAATATGGCAAAGACCAACCTTGCAAAATCCGAAAACAAACCAGTATTTATTTATTACTAACCTGACACCTCACCTTCACAATACTATTTCATGCATTTTTTGGTCTTTTTCTTTGATCACCTCATTTGAAACAGATTTATTTTCAGTATCATGTTCACTAGAAAGAATAGCATGATAAGCTTATCTTTCCTCTAGCATAATTGGTTGATATTTAAATTATTGATAGTTACAAAGTGTTTCTTGTTTTGTAACTCATTATTAGTAATACTCTGTAAATGTTTTAACTTTGCTCTGAATTTGAGAAAAAGCATGTGACTATTGAAATATAAAACTTGTCCCTGCCATTTTGTGTCCCACCATTATTGAGTCAGCATAGAAAGTGGTAGAAATAGTTTTGGAAGCTACTCGTACACCTGTCTAACTAGTAATAACTTAATTGTACAGAGATGTTACTGAGAACCACACAAATATCTACTTAAACTCTAAATGAGTATATTCCTTTAACTGGATCCCACAAGTACTGCATTTTCTCCAAATGCAAAGTGGAAAGTAAATAAGAGGTAGTTAGAGAGGAAAATAGTGTGGGGTTTCTCATCAATTTAGGATAAATATCTTTAATAAATTTAATGAAATTGAAGAGACATGGTAACATATTCGTAGGTCTCTTCCGACTGCTTTAAAAGGGGTGTGTGCAAATAAAGGTCCCTAAAGTTTACATTTCACTAACTTCTTTTTAAATCTACATCTGGAGAGACTAGGGGTTACTTAAAATTAAGTCTTAGGATAAAGTTATGAGAGATACTAATATTTATAGGTTGGGTAGAGGAGAAGGAACCAGGGAACAGCAGCTGTAGGGTAATGAAAATCAGGGAAAGAAATGTGAGGAAATTGTGGTTGCTTTTGAAAATACCACTGAGTCATCAAGTAACATTATCAGTGAATGGTACCTACTGGATTTTAGAAGAAAGACTTAGGTATAAAGGTAGGAGTGGAAAAGAAAATGAGAAGTAAGTTATGAGGAGAGGTTAGGATCTAATTATTTAACAGTTTATATAAGAAAGGGGATAAAGTCATTGCTTGCACAAGAACCGTGAGGCAGGTGATCATCTGTCACATGCATTTATGTATCAAATTTCTCACCATTTTGCAGTCTCCAGGATTGCTCCCACCCAAACTTAACTTCACTCTCTATGTCAACTTCCATACTCTTCCTAAGGAATTAATCTTTTCATGTTCCTCCTTTGCTTAGTACTATGATACCTATAGCATCTTAATCTGCTGTATAAAATCCAAATATTCCTACACAGATTATAAGGCAGTATTCCATTCAGTTCCTGCTTGCCTTTCTAACTTCATGTCTTACCTCTGCCAAGCTAAAAGTCTGTGCTGTAGCCAGACTGGATTATATGCAGGTGTCCAAACACGTGGTTTTCTTGCCTGGGAGTCTTAGCTGCTACCTTTGAAATATGTTGTCACATTTCCCAGTCACCTGGTATTGGCCTCTCCTTCAAAGATTTGCCAGGTTTTTTAGGTCTCAGCTTCCCTGGCATGCCATCCAAAAAAATGTCCTTGCCGTTGCCTCTATTCTGTGCCCCAGCTACTTGCTTTTTTTTCCCCTTTTCTCCTTTATTAAAGGCTTAGAAATTACACATCTCTTTTACTTGTCTGTTTTCCTCACTTGATTGTATGTTGGGTAATGGAGGAAATCTCTACATCCATGGCATATTTAAATGTTTGTCTACCATGGTATCTATGAATAATGTCAAATCAATATGGAGTTTTTATGTCTTAAGTGTCTGGTGTTATATATTGCTTAAATTTGTTGTACCAATATAATGAGCTAAAAACAAGACAAAGAGTCTCTAAATTTTTTGAGATTGGCACACAAAGTTCATCCAGCAAAAATAATAATATATGAAACTCTGTATAGTTCCTTATAACACATTTTTGAAGTTACTTTCCATACACATGTATGTGTATATGTATTCACACATATATACATAAATATACATATGTTAATACATATACACACCTATATGTTACACACACACTCATTTTATTTATATCTTGATTGGAGGTGGTAGAATCAAAATATGTGATTTAAAGTGGATTTTCAAAATGTAGTAGTGAGACAACAGGGTCAATTTGGAAATACTAAAAAAAAAAAAAAAGGAAGTATATTTACAAAAATTTAATCAGAATGATATAAAATATATTTTTCAATTTTTAAGTAAAATACTTTAAAACCATGTATATAATTTCTGAATTCTAAAATTTGAAATAAAAGTGTATTTATTTACTAAAATAGTTCTACTCTGCTCTTATATAGATTTTTGCTGCAAAAGTCATCATTAACATTTTTCGTTAAATAATAGTATATTGACAATTTGGATGAAAAATAAGTGAATGAATCTGAGACATATTATGGATTGTTGTGAAGATTTTAAGAAATAGAGAAGTCATAAAAGGATCAGGCTTGCCCAACACTCTAGTACATAATATATAGCTTTACAGCTAATATGGTATTATAAATCATAAGAAAACAGTCAATTATTTAATTAGCAATGCTGAGATATTTATTTAATAGATTTTATGAAAATGTTTTCTTTGTTTTATTTTATTTGTTTATTTATTTATCTAATTTTATTTTACTTCTCAACATACGTTGTAGTTGATTTTCATGCCTCTTTACCCATTCCTCTCCAACCCCTCTCCTCCACCCCACATCATATTTGTTCACTTGACTTGAAAAATTCAAGGAATTTTTGTGATTGTTGTGTCTTCTTCCCCCCTACCCTTTCTTTGTGTGTGTGTGTTTGTTAGTTTGTTTATTTATTTATAGCTCCCACAAATAAGTGAGAACATGTGGTATTTCTCTTTCTGTGCCTGACTCATTTCACTTAATATAATTTTCTCTAAGTCCATCCATGTTGCTGTGAATGGTAGTACTTCATTCTTTTTTATAGCAAAGTAGTGCTTCATTGTGTAGATATACCACCATTTCCTTACCCACTCATCTGATGATGGACATTTGGGCTGGTTCCAATTTTTAGCTATGTTAATAGAGCTGCAATAAACATTGGAGTGCAGGTATCCCTTTGGCATGATGATTTCCATACCTCTGGGTATAGTCCCAGCAGTGGGATAGCTGGGTCATACAGTAGATCTATCTGTAATTGTTTGAGGAACCTCCATATCATTTTCCATAAAGGCTGCACCGTTTTGCAGTGCCACCAACAGCGTATGAGAGTTCCTTTTTCTCTGCAGCCTCTCCAGCACTTATCATTCTCAGTCTTTTGGATATTAGCCATCCTAACTGGAGTGAGATGGTATCTCAGAGTGGTCTTGATTTGCATTTCCTGGATGCTGAGTGAGGTTGAGCATTTTTTTCATGTGTCTGTTGGCCATTCATATATCTTCTGTTGAGAAATGCCAATTCAGCTCTTTTGCCCATTTTTTAATTGGGTTATTTGGTTTTTTGCCATGAAGTAGAGTTCCTTTTATATTCTGGATATTAATCCTTTGTCAGATTTATATTTTGCAAATATTTTCTCCCACTCTGCTGGTTGTCTATTTACTCTGTTGATTGTTTCTTTTGCTGTGCGGAAGCTTTTTAGTTTGATAGAATCCCATTTGTTTATTTTTCCTTTAGTTGCCTGTGCTTTTGGGGTCCTATTCATGAAGTCTGTACCCACTCCTACTTCCTGGAGTGTTTCTGCTATGTTTTCTTTAAGGAGTTTTATGTTTCAGGATGTGTATTTAATTATTTAATCCATTTTGAGTTGGTTTTGGTATATGGTGAGAGGTATAGATCTAGTTTTATTCTCCTACATATGGGTATCCAGTTTTCCCAGCACCATTTGTTGAAAAGGCAGTCTCTTCGCAGTATGGAGACTTGCTGCCTTTGTCAAAGATCAGATGGCTGTAGGCATATGGGTTAATTTCTGGGCTCTCTATTCTATTCCATTGATAACGCTGAAGGCATAACACTACCTGACTTTAAACTATATTACAAAGCTATAATAAACAAAACAGGATGGTATTTGCATAAAAACAGAAAATGTATCAAGTTTTATTTCCTCATCCCACAATATGTAAACAACATTCTAAAGGAACAGAGAGTAAAATTTAAAAAATTGAAACCATAGAAATAAATATTTAAGATTTTTCCATTTATACACATTATTATAAGTGAAATTGAAGAGCAAATGACATATTTACAGTAAAAATGAAAGAAAAGAGTGTTTAAATCTCATACAAATTGATGCAAAGTATTGAAATCCTAGTACAACAAATGAGCATAAGATATAAACATGCATTTCAAAGAAAGAAAGTATACAATTGATAAAAACATAAAATTCATCCTCTGCTATTTGAAAAAATAAAAATTCAAACTGCCTTGATTTTTTTTTTTCATTCAACACATTTCTGTATTATGACACATAATGGCAATAGGAATATGTTGAAACTCAAACTTTCATATTGTTATGTGGAATACGTGTTGAAACATCTCTATAAATAAAAATTTATATAATGGTTACAAATTTTTTTCTACATGCATGTAATGTTTAGATATCTCAATTCCAGCTTTCCCTTTTATCTATCCATTTATTTATTTTAATTTGTCAATATACAATATAGTTGATTTTCATGTCCTTTACCAATTCCTCCTTTTCCTCCCTTCTTCTCCCCTCTCCCCTCATCAACATCATATCTGTTCCCTTGTCTTAACAAAATCAAGGAATTGTTGTGATTGTTGTGTCTTCTCCCCCACCCTCACTGGTTTTTATATTTATTTATTTATTTTTATTTACTCCCACAAATAAGTGAAAACGTGGTATATCTCTTTCTGTGCCTGACTTATTTCACTAAATATAATTTTCTCAAAGTCCATCCATGTTGTTGCAAATGGTAGTATTTCATTTTTTTTTATAGCAGAGTAGTATTCCATTGTGTAGATATACCACATTTCCTTATCCACTCATCTGATAAAGGTCATTTAGGCTGGTTCCAACTCTTGGCTATTGTAAATAGCATTGCAATAAACATGGGAGTACAGATATCCCTTTGGCATGATGATTTCCATTCCTCTGGGTATATACCCAGCAGAGGTATAGCTGGCTCATATGGTAGATCTATCTGTAATTGTTTCAGGAACCTCCATACCATTTTCCATAAAGGCTGCACCATTTTGCAGACCCACCAACAGTGTAGGACGGTTCCTATTTCTCTGCATCCTCGCCAGCATTTTTCATTCTGTCTTTTGGATATTAGCCATCGTAACTGGAGTGAGATGGTATCTCAAAGTGGTTTTGCTTGCATTTCCTGGATGCTGAGCAAAGTTGAGCATTTTTTCATGTGTCTGTTAGCCATTTGTATATCTTCCTTTGAGAAATGCCTATTCAGCTCCTTTGCCCATTTTTTAATTGAGTTACTTGTTTTTTTGCTGTTAAGTTGTTTCTACACAGCAAAAGAAACAATTAACAGAGCAAAAAGCTATCAACAGAGAGGGAGAAAATATTTGCAAAATATACAATCTAACAAAGGATTAATAACCAGAATATACAAGGAACTCAAAAAATTTAATGGTTACAACTTTTCTAAAAGTCAATAGTTTTTAAAAAGTTTGTGCTTTTTTTTCCTTTTATTCTTTCCTATCTTACTCCTCTCTTCCTACCATCCTACTGCTGAGGGTTTTTTGTTTGTTTGTTTGTTTAGTTGAACGTAGCTGATTGTCCATATCTGTGTGGTACAGAGTTGGATATAATACCTGTGTGCAATGTGATGCTCAAATCAGAATAATTGGTATAGTCAACATTATGCAATCATTCTGTGTGGTCTTTTACCAATTCTTCCCTTTCACCTCCTCCTCCTTCCCCTTTCCCACCTCTGGTAAACTCAGTTCTGTTTTCTCCTCCTTAGAATACACATTTTTTTTTTTTTATTAAAGATAAGAAGTTGCAATAGCCTTCTTTCTTATTGCTTTCAGTCTGTTTCTTTCTAATCTATCCTCTTCACATTCCCCAGATTATCTGTTTATAACACCTATAATAATAGTATACTTCTGTGCTTAATATATGTCACAAGATTTCCATCACTTTTAAGATAAAACCTAAACTCCACAGCTTAACACATAAGGCCCTGCACTACAGCATCTTCAGCCAGATATTATTTTTATTTTTTGCAACTTATTGAAATGTTCCTTATGTAGATATGCTTATTGGATAGTTCCTGGATAGCCCTGTTTTGCACTTAGCCTAGAACAACAATCCCTTCTTCTTTTGGAAATCTCTTACGCAATTCAACAGTTACCCAGTTCGGGAAGATCTTCTTACTCTACCAGTTTCATTTAAATGATTATTAGATATACCTTACATAGGTCTCTTTCCAGTAGACTTATCTTTTTGTCTATTCATAGGCTTTCAGCCTTGTTGGAGCCAAGACTGTGCTTTTGTCCTTTTCTCTCCATCACATTATTCATAGTAGTAGCTCAATAAATATTGAAGATCAAGAATAAAGAATCCCTCAGTTTCTCTAATATGTTAACTTACAAATCCATACTGAAAATCTTAATTTCAAGGTTATCAGCTAAGCCATAAATAATGGTGTTTTGCTCAGTTTTTACACCCCAAGTTAAAGCATTTTTTACTTGCTAAATTATTGAGAACCATATTTCATCTCAACCTCTTCTACTGCATGATGAAATATGTGCTTTAAGTAAGAATTATATTTCATTAAATTCTGTGGAAGCTGAGACCGTCTTACAGTTTATGTGTATCCTTCCCAATAACTAATCTATCATTATTCAGTGCTTCATATTAGCTAGTTCGATCACACTTAATGTATCCTCCTTACTTAAAGGTAGGTCCTTGCCCGAATTTAAGCTTGCATCTGTGTTTTCTGTTTATAAATCTGCTTTGCTTAAAATATGTTGAAATTATATTTTATTTTGCAAAAATTTTTGTGTGTATCATGTTTTGTTTGTAAATTTGAGCGTCCTTTAAAGAAATAAGAAACATGTTTTATACATTGACTAGTTATTTAAATAGCATCATTTGGTTCTCTGACCTCCATTAGCACTAAATTATTACTGAAACTCACCTCTCAACTACTAATATTGTTAATTTAAAAAAAAATAA